>NW_026776789.1:0-36279 GCF_030936135.1 Gavia stellata | reverse complement strand
TCCAGACGTATGATCGCTTCCTCTCGCTAATTCACGTCAGAGCTCAACACCGAAATTGCGAACGTCCAGCGATTGCTCCTACACTAAAGGTGCCAGCCCTGAAAGCTCTGGCTGGTCCACATCTCCCACTGGTAACCTCTCAAACGAACCACAAACACTTGACCTCTGAACTTGTTTAGACACTCAAAGGTCCAGACATATCATCGCTTCCTCTCGCTAATTCACGTCAGAGCTCAACACCGAAATTGCGAACGTCCAGCGATTGCTCCTACACTAAAGGTGCCAGCCCTGAAAGCTGTGGCTGGTCCTCATCTCCCACTGGTAACCTCTCAAACGAACCACAAACACTTGGCCTCTGAACTTGTTTAGACACTCAAAGGTCCAGACGTATCATCGCTTCCTCTCGCTAATTCACGTCAGAGCTCAACACTGAAATTGCGAACGTCCAGCGATTGCTCCTACACTAAAGGTGCCAGCCCTGAAAGCTGTGGCTGGTCCTCATCTCCCACTGCTAACCTCTCAAACGAACAACAAACACTTGGCCTCTGAACTTGTTTAGACACTCAAAGGTCCAGACATATCATCGCTTCCTCTCGCTAATTCACGTCAGAGCTCAACACCGAAATTGCGAACGTCCAGCGATTGCTCCTACACTAAAGGTGCCAGCCCTGAAAGCTGTGGCTGGTCCTCATCTCCCACTGGTAACCTCTCAAACGAACCACAAACACTTGGCCTCTGAACTTGTTTAGATACGCAAAGGTCGAGACGTATCATCGCTTCCTCTCGCTAATTCACGTCAGAGCTCAACACCGAAATTGCGAACGTCCAGCGATTGCTCCTACACTAAAGGTGCCAGCCCTGAAAGCTCTTGCTGGTCCTCATCTCCCACGGGTAACCTCTCAAACAAACCACAAACACTTGGCCTCTGAACTTGTTTAGACACGCAAAGGTCCAGACATATCATCGCTTCCTCTCGCTAATTCACGTCAGAGCTCAACACCTAAATTGCGAACGTCCAGCGATTGCTCCTACACTAAAGGTGCCAGCCCTGAAAGCTGTGGCTGGTCCTCATCTCCCACTGCTAACCTCTCAAACGAACCACAAACACTTGGCCTCTGAACTTGTTTAGACACTCAAAGGTCCAGACGTATCATCGCTTCCTCTCCCTAATTCACGTCAGAGCTCAACACCGAAATTGCGAACGTCCAGCGATTGCTCCTGCACTAAAGGTGCCAGCCCTGAAAGCTCTTGCTGGTCCTCATCTCCCACTGGTAACCTCTCAAACGAACCACAAACACTTGGCCTCTGAACTTGTTTAGACACGCAAAGGTCCAGACGTATGATCGCTTCCTCTCGCTAATTCACGTCAGAGCTCAACACCGAAATTGCGAACGTCCAGCGATTGCTCCTACACTAAAGGTGCCAGCCCTGAAAGCTCTTGCTGGTCCACATCTCCCACTGGTAACCTCTGAAATGAACCACAAACACTTGGCCTCTGAACTTGTTTAGACACTCAAAGGTCCAGACGTATCATCGCTTCCTCTCGCTAATTCACGTCAGAGCTCAACACCGAAATTGCGAACGTCCAGCGATTGCTCCTGCACTAAAGGTGCCAGCCCTGAAAGCTCTTGCTGGTCCTTATCTCCCACTGGTAACCTCTCAAACGAACCACAAACACTTGGCCTCTGAACTTGTTTAGACTCTCAAAGGTCCAGACGTATGATAGCTTCCTCTCGCTAATTCACGTCAGAGCTCAACACCGAAATTGCGAACGTCCAGCGATTGCTCCTGCACTAAAGGTGCCAGCCCTGAAAGCTGTGGCTGGTCCTCATCTCCCACGGGTAACCTCTCAAACGAACCACAAACACTTGGCCTCTGAACTTGTTTAGACACTCAAAGCTCCAGACGTATCATCGCTTCCTCTCCCTAATTCACGTCAGAGCTCAACACCGAAATTGCGAACGTCCAGTGATTGCTCCTACACTAAAGGTGCCAGCCCTGAAAGCTCTTGCTGGTCCTCATCTCCCACTGGTAACCTCTCAAACGAACCACAAACACTTGGCCTCTGAACTTGTTTAGACACTCAAAGGTCCAGAAGTATCATCGCTTCCTCTCGCTAATTCACGTCAGAGCTCAACACCGAAATTGCGAACGTCCAGCGATTGCTCCTGCACTAAAGGTGCCAGCCCTGAAAGCTGTGGCTGGTCCTCATCTCCCACTGGTAACCTCTCAAACGAACCACAAACACTTGGCCTCTGAACTTGTTTAGACACTCAAAGGTCCAGACGTATCATCGCTTCCTCTCCCTAATTCACGTCAGAGCTCAACACCGAAATTGCGAACGTCCAGCGATTGCTCCTACACTAAAGGTGCCAGCCCTGAAAGCTCTTGCTGGTCCTCATCTCCCACTGGTAACCTCTCAAACGAACCACAAACACTTGGCCTCTGAACTTGTTTAGACACTCAAAGGTCCAGACGTATCATCGCTTCCTCTCGCTAATTCACGTCAGAGCTCAACACCGAAATTGCGAACGTCCAGCGATTGCTCCTACACTAAAGGTGCCAGCCCTGAAAGCTCTTGCTGGTCCTCATCTCCCACTGGTAATCTCTCAAACGAACCACAAACACTTGGCCTCTGAACTTGTTTAGACACTCAAAGGTCCAGACGTATGATCGCTTCCTCTCGCTAATTCACGTCAGAGCTCAACACCGAAATTGCGAACGTCCAGCGATTGCTCCTGCACTAAAGGTGCCAGCCCTGAAAGCTGTGGCTGGTCCTCATCTCCCACTGGTAACCTCTCAAACGAACCACAAACACTTGGCCTCTGAACTTGTTTAGACACTCAAAGGTCCAGACGTATCATCGCTTCCTCTCGCTAATTCACGTCAGAGCTCAACACCGAAATTGCGAACGTCCAGCGATTGCTCCTACACTAAAGGTGCCAGCCCTGAAAGCTGTGGCTGGTCCTCATCTCCCACTGGTAACCTCTCAAACGAACCACAAACACTTGGCCTCTGAACTTGTTTAGACACGCAAAGGTCGAGACGTATCATCGCTTCCTCTCGCTAATTCACGTCAGAGCTCAACACCGAAATTGCGAACGTCCAGCGATTGCTCCTACACTAAAGGTGCCAGCCCTGAAAGCTGTGGCTGGTCCTCATCTCCCACTGCTAACCTCTCAAACGAACCACAAACACTTGGCCTCTGAACTTGTTTAGACACGCAAAGGTCGAGACGTATCATCGCTTCCTCTCGCTAATTCACGTCAGAGCTCAACACCGAAATTGCGAACGTCCAGCGATTGCTCCTGCACTAAAGGTGCCAGCCCTGAAAGCTGTGGCTGGTCCTTATCTCCCACTGGTAACCTCTCAAACGAACCACAAACACTTGGCCTCTGAACTTGTTTACACACGCAAAGGTCCAGACATATCATCGCTTCCTCTCGCTAATTCACGTCAGAGCTCAACACCTAAATTGCGAACGTCCAGCGATTGCTCCTACACTAAAGGTGCCAGCCCTGAAAGCTGTGGCTGGTCCTCATCTCCCACTGGTAACCTCTCAAACGAACCACAAACACTTGGCCTCTGAACTTGTTTAGACACTCAAAGGTCCAGACGTATCATCGCTTCCTCTCCCTAATTCACGTCAGAGCTCAACACCTAAATTGCGGACGTCCAGCGATTGCTCCTACACTAAAGGTGCCAGCCCTGAAAGCTGTGGCTGGTCCACATCTCCCACTGGTAACCTCTCAAACGAACCACAAACACTTGGCCTCTGAACTTGTTTAGACACTGAAAGGTCCAGACGTATCATCGCTTCCTCTCGCTAATTCACGTCAGAGCTCAACACCTAAATTGCGAACGTCCAGCGATTGCTCCTACACTAAAGGTGCCAGCCCTGAAAGCTGTGGCTGGTCCTCATCTCCCACTGGTAACCTCTCAAACGAACCACAAACACTTGGCCTCTGAACTTGTTTAGACACGCAAAGGTCCAGACGTATCATCGCTTCCTCTCGCTAATTCACGTCAGAGCTCAACACCGAAATTGCGAACGTCCAGCGATTGCTCCTACACTAAAGGTGCCAGCCCTGAAAGCTCTGGCTGGTCCTCATCTCCCACTGGTAACCTCTCAAACGAACCACAAACACTTGACCTCTGAACTTGTTTAGACACTCAAAGGTCCAGACATATCATCGCTTCCTCTCGCTAATTCACGTCAGAGCTCAACACCGAAATTGCGAACGTCCAGCGATTGCTCCTACACTAAAGGTGCCAGCCCTGAAAGCTGTGGCTGGTCCTCATCTCCCACTGGTAACCTCTCAAACGAACCACAAACACTTGGCCTCTGAACTTGTTTAGACACTCAAAGGTCCAGACGTATCATCGCTTCCTCTCGCTAATTCACGTCAGAGCTCAACACCGAAATTGCGAACGTCCAGCGATTGCTCCTACACTAAAGGTGCCAGCCCTGAAAGCTGTGGCTGGTCCTCATCTCCCACTGCTAACCTCTCAAACGAACAACAAACACTTGGCCTCTGAACTTGTTTAGACACTCAAAGGTCCAGACATATCATCGCTTCCTCTCGCTAATTCACGTCAGAGCTCAACACCGAAATTGCGAACGTCCAGCGATTGCTCCTACACTAAAGGTGCCAGCCCTGAAAGCTGTGGCTGGTCCTCATCTCCCACTGGTAACCTCTCAAACGAACCACAAACACTTGGCCTCTGAACTTGTTTAGACACGCAAAGGTCGAGACGTATCATCGCTTCCTCTCGCTAATTCACGTCAGAGCTCAACACCGAAATTGCGAACGTCCAGCGATTGCTCCTACACTAAAGGTGCCAGCCCTGAAAGCTGTGGCTGGTCCTCATCTCCCACTGCTAACCTCTCAAACGAACCACAAACACTTGGCCTCTGAACTTGTTTAGACACTCAAAGGTCCAGACATATCATCGCTTCCTCTCGCTAATTCACGTCAGAGCTCAACACCTAAATTGCGAACGTCCAGCGATTGCTCCTGCACTAAAGGTGCCAGCCCTGAAAGCTGTGGCTGGTCCTCATCTCCCACTGGTAACCTCTCAAACGAACCACAAACACTTGGCCTCTGAACTTGTTTAGACACGCAAAGGTCCAGACGTATCATCGCTTCCTCTCGCTAATTCACGTCAGAGCTCAACACCGAAATTGCGAACGTCCAGCGATTGCTCCTACACTAAAGGTGCCAGCCCTGAAAGCTCTGGCTGGTCCTCATCTCCCACTGGTAACCTCTCAAACGAACCACAAACACTTGACCTCTGAACTTGTTTAGACACTCAAAGGTCCAGACATATCATCGCTTCCTCTCGCTAATTCACGTCAGAGCTCAACACCGAAATTGCGAACGTCCAGCGATTGCTCCTACACTAAAGGTGCCAGCCCTGAAAGCTGTGGCTGGTCCTCATCTCCCACTGGTAACCTCTCAAACGAACCACAAACACTTGGCCTCTGAACTTGTTTAGACACTCAAAGGTCCAGACGTATCATCGCTTCCTCTCGCTAATTCACGTCAGAGCTCAACACCGAAATTGCGAACGTCCAGCGATTGCTCCTACACTAAAGGTGCCAGCCCTGAAAGCTCTGGCTGGTCCTCATCTCCCACTGCTAACCTCTCAAACGAACAACAAACACTTGGCCTCTGAACTTGTTTAGACACTCAAAGGTCCAGACATATCATCGCTTCCTCTCGCTAATTCACGTCAGAGCTCAACACCGAAATTGCGAACGTCCAGCGATTGCTCCTGCACTAAAGGTGCCAGCCCTGAAAGCTGTGGCTGGTCCTTATCTCCCACTGGTAACCTCTCAAACGAACCACAAACACTTGGCATCTGAACTTGTTTAGACACTCAAAGGTCCAGACGTATCATCGCTTCCTCTCGCTAATTCACGTCAGAGCTCAACACCGAAATTGCGAACGTCCAGCGATTGCTCCTACACTAAAGGTGCCAGCCCTGAAAGCTCTTGCTGGTCCTCATCTCCCACGGGTAACCTCTCAAACGAACCACAAACACTTGGCCTCTGAACTTGTTTAGACACGCAAAGGTCCAGACATATCATCGCTTCCTCTCGCTAATTCACGTCAGAGCTCAACACCGAAATTGCGAACGTCCAGCGATTGCTCCTACACTAAAGGTGCCAGCCCTGAAAGCTGTGGCTGGTCCTTATCTCCCACTGGTAACCTCTCAAACGAACCACAAACACTTGGCCTCTGAACTTGTTTAGACACTCAAAGGTCCAGACGTATCATCGCTTCCTCTCGCTAATTCACGTCAGAGCTCAACACCGAAATTGCGAACGTCCAGCGATTGCTCCTACACTAAAGGTGCCAGCCCTGAAAGCTGTGGCTGGTCCTCATCTCCCACTGCTAACCTCTCAAACGAACAACAAACACTTGGCCTCTGAACTTCTTTACACACTCAAAGGTCCAGACGTATCATCGCTTCCTCTTGCTAATTCACGTCAGAGCTCAACACCAAAATTGCGAACGTCCAGCGATTGCTCCTACACTAAAGGTGCCAGCCCTGAAAGCTCTGGCTGGTCCTCATCTCCCACTGGTAACCTCTCAAACGATCCACAAACACTTGGCCTCTGAACTTGTTTAGACACTCAAAGGTCCAGACATATCATCGCTTCCTCTCGCTAATTCACATCAGAGCTCAACACTGAAATTGCGAACGTCCAGCGATTGCTCCTGCACTAAAGGTGCCAGCCCTGAAAGCTCTTGCTGGTCCTTATCTCCCACTGGTAACCTCTCAAACGAACCACAAACACTTGGCCTCTGAACTTGTTTAGACACTCAAAGGTCCAGACGTATGATCGCTTCCTCTCGCTAATTCACGTCAGAGCTCAACACCGAAATTGCGAACGTCCAGCGATTGCTCCTACACTAAAGGTATCAGCCCTGAAAGCTCTTGCTGGTCCTCATCTCCCACTGGTAACCTCTCAAACGAACCACAAACACTTGGCCTCTGAACTTGTTTAGACACGCAAAGGTCCAGAAGTATCATCGCTTCCTCTCGCTAATTCACCTCAGAGCTCAACACCGAAATTGCGAACGTCCAGCGATTGCTCCTGCACTAAAGGTGCCAGCCCTGAAAGCTGTGGCTGGTCCTCATCTCCCACTGGTAACCTCTCAAACGAACCACAAACACTTGGCCTCTGAACTTGTTTACACACGCAAAGGTCCAGACGTATCATCGCTTCCTCTCCCTAATTCACGTCAGAGCTCAACACCGAAATTGCGAACGTCCAGCGATTGCTCCTACACTAAAGTTGCCAGCCCTGAAAGCTCTTGCTGGTCCTCATCTCCCACTGGTAATCTCTCAAACGAACCACAAACACTTGGCCTCTGAACTTGTTTAGACACTCAAAGGTCCAGACGTATCATCGCTTCCTCTCGCTAATTCACGTCAGAGCTCAACACCGAAATTGCGAACGTCCAGCGATTGCTCCTGCACTAAAGGTGCCAGCCCTGAAAGCTGTGGCTGGTCCACATCTCCCACTGGTAACCTCTCAAACGAACCACAAACACTTGGCCTCTGAACTTGTTTAGACACTCAAAGGTCCAGACGTATCATCGCTTCCTCTCGCTAATTCACGTCAGAGCTCAACAGCGAAATTGCGAACGTCCAGCGATTGCTCCTACACTAAAGGTGCCAGCCCTGAAAGCTGTGGCTGGTCCTCATCTCCCACTGGTAACCTCTCAAACGAACCACAAACACTTGGCCTCTGAACTTGTTTAGACACTCAAAGGTCCAGACATATCATCGCTTCCTCTCGCTAATTCACGTCAGAGCTCAACACCGAAATTGCGAACGTCCAGCGATTGCTCCTACACTAAAGGTGCCAGCCCTGAAAGCTGTGGCTGGTCCTTATCTCCCACTGGTAACCTCTCAAACGAACCACAAACACTTGGCCTCTGAACTTGTTTAGACACTCAAAGGTCCAGACGTATCATCGTTTCCTCTCGCTAATTCACGTCAGAGCTCAACACCGAAATTGCGAACGTCCAGCGATTGCTCCTACGCTAAAGGTGCCAGCCCTGAAAGCTGTGGCTGGTCCACATCTCCCACTGGTAACCTCTGAAAGGAACCACAAACACTTGGCCTCTGAACTTGTTTACACACTCAAAGGTCCAGACGTATGATCGCTTCCTCTCGCTAATTCACGTCAGAGCTCAACACCGAAATTGCGAACGTCCAGCGATTGCTCCTACGCTAAAGGTGCCAGCCCTGAAAGCTGTGGCTGGTCCACATCTCCCACTGGTAACCTCTGAAAGGAACCACAAACACTTGGCCTCTGAACTTGTTTAGACACTCAAAGGTCCAGACGTATCATCGCTTCCTCTCGCTAATTCACGTCAGAGCTCAACACCGAAATTGCGAACGTCCAGCGATTGCTCCTACACTAAAGGTGCCAGCCCTGAAAGCTGTGGCTGGTCCTCATCTCCCACGGGTAACCTCTCAAACGAACCACAAACACTTGGCATCTGAACTTGTTTAGACACTGAAAGGTCCAGACGTATCATCGCTTCCTCTCGCTAATTCACGTCAGAGCTCAACACCGAAATTGCGAACGTCCAGCGATTGCTCCTACGCTAAAGGTGCCAGCCCTGAAAGCTCTTGCTGGTCCACATCTCCCACTGGTAACCTCTGAAAGGAACCACAAACACTTGGCCTCTGAACTTGTTTAGACACGCAAAGGTCGAGACGTATCATCGCTTCCTCTCGCTAATTCACGTCAGAGCTCAACACCGAAATTGCGAACGTCCAGCGATTGCTCCTACACTAAAGGTGCCAGCCCTGAAAGCTGTGGCTGGTCCTCATCTCCCACTGGTAACCTCTCAAACGAACCACAAACACTTGGCCTCTGAACTTGTTTAGACACGCAAAGGTCCAGACGTATCATCGCTTCCTCTCGCTAATTCACGTCAGAGCTCAACACCAAAATTGCGAACGTCCAGCGATTGCTCCTACACTAAAGGTGCCAGCCCTGAAAGCTCTGGCTGGTCCTCATCTCCCACTGGTAACCTCTCAAACGAACCACAAACACTTGACCTCTGAACTTGTTTAGACACTCAAAGGTCCAGACATATCATCGCTTCCTCTCGCTAATTCACGTCAGAGCTCAACACCGAAATTGCGAACGTCCAGCGATTGCTCCTACACTAAAGGTGCCAGCCCTGAAAGCTGTGGCTGGTCCTCATCTCCCACTGGTAACCTCTCAAACGAACCACAAACACTTGGCCTCTGAACTTGTTTAGACACTCAAAGGTCCAGACGTATCATCGCTTCCTCTCGCTAATTCACGTCAGAGCTCAACACCGAAATTGCGAACGTCCAGCGATTGCTCCTACACTAAAGGTGCCAGCCCTGAAAGCTCTGGCTGGTCCTCATCTCCCACTGCTAACCTCTCAAACGAACAACAAACACTTGGCCTCTGAACTTGTTTAGACACTCAAAGGTCCAGACATATCATCGCTTCCTCTCGCTAATTCACGTCAGAGCTCAACACCGAAATTGCGAACGTCTGGCGATTGCTCCTACACTAAAGGTGCCAGCCCTGAAAGCTGTGGCTGGTCCTTATCTCCCACTGGTAACCTCTCAAACGAACCACAAACACTTGGCATCTGAACTTGTTTAGACACTCAAAGGTCCAGACGTATCATCGCTTCCTCTCGCTAATTCACGTCAGAGCTCAACACCGAAATTGCGAACGTCCAGCGATTGCTCCTACACTAAAGGTGCCAGCCCTGAAAGCTCTTGCTGGTCCTCATCTCCCACGGGTAACCTCTCAAACGAACCACAAACACTTGGCCTCTGAACTTGTTTAGACACGCAAAGGTCCAGACATATCATCGCTTCCTCTCGCTAATTCACGTCAGAGCTCAACACCGAAATTGCGAACGTCCAGCGATTGCTCCTACACTAAAGGTGCCAGCCCTGAAAGCTGTGGCTGGTCCTCATCTCCCACTGGTAACCTCTCAAACGAACCACAAACACTTGGCCTCTGAACTTGTTTAGACACTCAAAGGTCCAGACGTATCATCGCTTCCTCTCGCTAATTCACGTCAGAGCTCAACACCGAAATTGCGAACGTCCAGCGATTGCTCCTACACTAAAGGTGCCAGCCCTGAAAGCTGTGGCTGGTCCTCATCTCCCACTGCTAACCTCTCAAACGAACAACAAACACTTGGCCTCTGAACTTGTTTAGACACTCAAAGGTCCAGACGTATCATCGCTTCCTCTTGCTAATTCACGTCAGAGCTCAACACCAAAATTGCGAACGTCCAGCGATTGCTCCTACACTAAAGGTGCCAGCCCTGAAAGCTCTGGCTGGTCCTCATCTCCCACTGGTAACCTCTCAAACGAACCACAAACACTTGGCCTCTGAACTTGTTTAGACACTCAAAGGTCCAGACATATCATCGCTTCCTCTCGCTAATTCACGTCAGAGCTCAACACCGAAATTGCGAACGTCCAGCGATTGCTCCTACACTAAAGGTGCCAGCCCTGAAAGCTGTGGCTGGTCCTTATCTCCCACTGGTAACCTCTCAAACGAACCACAAACACTTGGCCTCTGAACTTGTTTAGACACTCAAAGGTCCAGACGTATCATCGTTTCCTCTCGCTAATTCACGTCAGAGCTCAACACCGAAATTGCGAACGTCCAGCGATTGCTCCTACGCTAAAGGTGCCAGCCCTGAAAGCTGTGGCTGGTCCACATCTCCCACTGGTAACCTCTGAAAGGAACCACAAACACTTGGCCTCTGAACTTGTTTACACACTCAAAGGTCCAGACGTATGATCGCTTCCTCTCGCTAATTCACGTCAGAGCTCAACACCGAAATTGCGAACGTCCAGCGATTGCTCCTACGCTAAAGGTGCCAGCCCTGAAAGCTGTGGCTGGTCCACATCTCCCACTGGTAACCTCTGAAAGGAACCACAAACACTTGGCCTCTGAACTTGTTTAGACACTCAAAGGTCGAGACGTATCATCGCTTCCTCTCGCTAATTCACGTCAGAGCTCAACACCGAAATTGCGAACGTCCAGCGATTGCTCCTACACTAAAGGTGCCAGCCCTGAAAGCTGTGGCTGGTCCTCATCTCCCACGGGTAACCTCTCAAACGAACCACAAACACTTGGCCTCTGAACTTGTTTAGACACTGAAAGGTCCAGACGTATCATCGCTTCCTCTCGCTAATTCACGTCAGAGCTCAACACCGAAATTGCGAACGTCCAGCGATTGCTCCTACGCTAAAGGTGCCAGCCCTGAAAGCTCTTGCTGGTCCACATCTCCCACTGGTAACCTCTGAAAGGAACCACAAACACTTGGCCTCTGAACTTGTTTAGACACGCAAAGGTCGAGACGTATCATCGCTTCCTCTCGCTAATTCACGTCAGAGCTCAACACCGAAATTGCGAACGTCCAGCGATTGCTCCTACACTAAAGGTGCCAGCCCTGAAAGCTCTTGCTGGTCCTCATCTCCCACTGGTAACCTCTCAAACGAACCACAAACACTTGGCCTCTGAACTTGTTTAGACACTCAAAGGTCCAGACGTATCATCGCTTCCTCTCGCTAATTCACGTCAGAGCTCAACACCAAAATTGCGAACGTCCAGCGATTGCTCCTACACTAAAGGTGCCAGCCCTGAAAGCTCTTGCTGGTCCCCATCTCCCACTGGTAACCTCTCAAACGAACCACAAACACTTGGCCTCTGAACTTGTTTAGACACTCAAAGGTCCAGACATATCATCGCTTCCTCTCGCTAATTCACGTCAGAGCTCAACACCGAAATTGCGAACGTCTGGCGATAGCTCCTGCACTAAAGTTGCCAGCCCTGAAAGCTCTTGCTGGTCCTCATCTCCCACTGGTAACCTCTCAAACGAACCACAAACACTTGGCCTCTGAACTTGTTTAGACACTCAAAGATCCAGACGTATCATCGCTTCCTCTCGCTAATTCACGTCAGAGCTCAACACCAAAATTGCGAACGTCCAGCGATTGCTCCTACACTAAAGGTGCCAGCCCTGAAAGCTGTGGCTGGTCCTCATCTCCCACTGGTAACCTCTCAAACGAACCACAAACACTTGGCCTCTGAACTTGTTTAGACACTCAAAGGTCCAGACATATCATCGCTTCCTCTCGCTAATTCACGTCAGAGCTCAACACCGAAATTGCGAACGTCCAGCGATTGCTCCTGCACTAAAGGTGCCAGCCCTGAAAGCTCTTGCTGGTCCTCATCTCCCACTGGTAATCTCCCAAACGAACCACAAACACTTGGCCTCTGAACTTGTTTAGACACTCAAAGGTCCAGACGTATCATCGCTTCCTCTCGCTAATTCACGTCAGAGCTCAACACCGAAATTGCGAACGTCCAGCGATTGCTCCTGCACTACAGGTGCCAGCCCTGAAAGCTCTTGCTGGTCCTTATCTCCCACTGCTAACCTCTCAAACGAACCACAAACACTTGGCCTCTGAACTTGTTTAGACATGCAAAGGTCCAGACATATCATCGCTTCCTCTCGCTAATTCACGTCAGAGCTCAACACCGAAATTGCGAACGTCCAGCGATTGCTCCTACACTAAAGGTGCCAGCCCTGAAAGCTGTGGTTGGTCCTCATCTCCCACTGGTAACCTCTCAAACGAACCACAAACACTTGGCCTCTGAACTTGTTTAGACACGCAAAGGTCCAGACGTATCATCGCTTCCTCTCGCTAATTCACGTCAGAGCTCAACACCGAAATTGCGAACGTCCAGCGATTGCTCCTACACTAAAGGTGCCAGCCCTGAAAGCTCTTGCTGGTCCTCATCTCCCACTGGTAACCTCTCAAACGAACCACAAACACTTGGCCTCTGAACTTGTTTAGACACTCAAAGGTCCAGACGTATCATCGCTTCCTCTCGCTAATTCACGTCAGAGCTCAACACCAAAATTGCAAACGTCCAGCGATTGCTCCTACACTAAAGGGGCCAGCCCTGAAAGCTGTGGCTGGTCCTCATCTCCCACTGGTAACCTCTCAAACGAACCACAAACACTTGGCCTCTGAACTTGTTTAGACACTCAAAGGTCCAGACGTATCATCGCTTCCTCTCGCTAATTCACGTCAGAGCTCAACACCGAAATTGCGAACGTCCAGCGATTGCTCCTACACTAAAGGTGCCAGCCCTGAAAGCTCTTGCTGGTCCTCATCTCCCAATGGTAACCTCTCAAACGAACCACAAACACTTGGCCTCTGAACTTGTTTAGACACTCAAAGGTCCAGACATATCAGCGCTTCCTCTCGCTAATTCACGTCAGAGCTCAACACCGAAATTGCGAACGTCCAGCGATTGCTCCTACACTAAAGGGGCCAGCCCTGAAAGCTGTGGCTGGTCCTCATCTCCCACTGGTAACCTCTCCAACGAACCACAAACACTTGGCCTCTGAACTTGTTTACACACTCAAAGGTCCAGACATATCATCGCTTCCTCTCGCTAATTCATGTCAGAGCTCAACACCGAAATTGCGAACGTCTGGCGATTGCTCCTGCACTAAAGTTGCCAGCCCTGAAAGCTCTTGCTGGTCCTTATCTCCCACTGGTAACCTCTCAAACGAACCACAAACACTTGGCCTCTGAACTTGTTTAGACACTCAAAGGTCCAGACGTATCATCGCTTCCTCTCGCTAATTCACGTCAGAGCTCAAGACCAACGTTGCGAACGTCCAGCGATTGCTCCTGCACTACAGGTGCCAGCCCTGAAAGCTGTGGTTGGTCCTCATCTCCCCCTGGTAACCTCTCAAACGAACCACAAACACTTGGCCTCTGAACTTGTTTAGACACGCAAAGGTCCAGACGTATCATCGCTTCCTCTCGCTAATTCACGTCAGAGCTCAACACCGAAATTGCGAACGTCCAGCGATTGCTCCTACACTAAAGGTATCAGCCCTGAAAGCTCTTGCTGGTCCTCATCTCCCACTGGTAACCTCTCAAACGAACCACAAACACTTGGCCTCTGAACTTGTTTAGACACGCAAAGGTCCAGAAGTATCATCGCTTCCTCTCGCTAATTCACCTCAGAGCTCAACACCGAAATTGCGAACGTCCAGCGATTGCTCCTGCACTAAAGGTGCCAGCCCTGAAAGCTGTGGCTGGTCCTCATCTCCCACTGGTAACCTCTCAAACGAACCACAAACACTTGGCCTCTGAACTTGTTTACACACGCAAAGGTCCAGACGTATCATCGCTTCCTCTCCCTAATTCACGTCAGAGCTCAACACCGAAATTGCGAACGTCCAGCGATTGCTCCTACACTAAAGTTGCCAGCCCTGAAAGCTCTTGCTGGTCCTCATCTCCCACTGGTAATCTCTCAAACGAACCACAAACACTTGGCCTCTGAACTTGTTTAGACACTCAAAGGTCCAGACGTATCATCGCTTCCTCTCGCTAATTCACGTCAGAGCTCAACACCGAAATTGCGAACGTCCAGCGATTGCTCCTGCACTAAAGGTGCCAGCCCTGAAAGCTGTGGCTGGTCCACATCTCCCACTGGTAACCTCTCAAACGAACCACAAACACTTGGCCTCTGAACTTGTTTAGACACTCAAAGGTCCAGACGTATCATCGCTTCCTCTCGCTAATTCACGTCAGAGCTCAACAGCGAAATTGCGAACGTCCAGCGATTGCTCCTACACTAAAGGTGCCAGCCCTGAAAGCTGTGGCTGGTCCTCATCTCCCACTGGTAACCTCTCAAACGAACCACAAACACTTGGCCTCTGAACTTGTTTAGACACTCAAAGGTCCAGACATATCATCGCTTCCTCTCGCTAATTCACGTCAGAGCTCAACACCGAAATTGCGAACGTCCAGCGATTGCTCCTACACTAAAGGTGCCAGCCCTGAAAGCTGTGGCTGGTCCTTATCTCCCACTGGTAACCTCTCAAACGAACCACAAACACTTGGCCTCTGAACTTGTTTAGACACTCAAAGGTCCAGACGTATCATCGTTTCCTCTCGCTAATTCACGTCAGAGCTCAACACCGAAATTGCGAACGTCCAGCGATTGCTCCTACGCTAAAGGTGCCAGCCCTGAAAGCTGTGGCTGGTCCACATCTCCCACTGGTAACCTCTGAAAGGAACCACAAACACTTGGCCTCTGAACTTGTTTACACACTCAAAGGTCCAGACGTATGATCGCTTCCTCTCGCTAATTCACGTCAGAGCTCAACACCGAAATTGCGAACGTCCAGCGATTGCTCCTACGCTAAAGGTGCCAGCCCTGAAAGCTGTGGCTGGTCCACATCTCCCACTGGTAACCTCTGAAAGGAACCACAAACACTTGGCCTCTGAACTTGTTTAGACACTCAAAGGTCCAGACGTATCATCGCTTCCTCTCGCTAATTCACGTCAGAGCTCAACACCGAAATTGCGAACGTCCAGCGATTGCTCCTACACTAAAGGTGCCAGCCCTGAAAGCTGTGGCTGGTCCTCATCTCCCACGGGTAACCTCTCAAACGAACCACAAACACTTGGCATCTGAACTTGTTTAGACACTGAAAGGTCCAGACGTATCATCGCTTCCTCTCGCTAATTCACGTCAGAGCTCAACACCGAAATTGCGAACGTCCAGCGATTGCTCCTACGCTAAAGGTGCCAGCCCTGAAAGCTCTTGCTGGTCCACATCTCCCACTGGTAACCTCTGAAAGGAACCACAAACACTTGGCCTCTGAACTTGTTTAGACACGCAAAGGTCGAGACGTATCATCGCTTCCTCTCGCTAATTCACGTCAGAGCTCAACACCGAAATTGCGAACGTCCAGCGATTGCTCCTACACTAAAGGTGCCAGCCCTGAAAGCTGTGGCTGGTCCTCATCTCCCACTGGTAACCTCTCAAACGAACCACAAACACTTGGCCTCTGAACTTGTTTAGACACGCAAAGGTCCAGACGTATCATCGCTTCCTCTCGCTAATTCACGTCAGAGCTCAACACCAAAATTGCGAACGTCCAGCGATTGCTCCTACACTAAAGGTGCCAGCCCTGAAAGCTCTGGCTGGTCCTCATCTCCCACTGGTAACCTCTCAAACGAACCACAAACACTTGACCTCTGAACTTGTTTAGACACTCAAAGGTCCAGACATATCATCGCTTCCTCTCGCTAATTCACGTCAGAGCTCAACACCGAAATTGCGAACGTCCAGCGATTGCTCCTACACTAAAGGTGCCAGCCCTGAAAGCTGTGGCTGGTCCTCATCTCCCACTGGTAACCTCTCAAACGAACCACAAACACTTGGCCTCTGAACTTGTTTAGACACTCAAAGGTCCAGACGTATCATCGCTTCCTCTCGCTAATTCACGTCAGAGCTCAACACCGAAATTGCGAACGTCCAGCGATTGCTCCTACACTAAAGGTGCCAGCCCTGAAAGCTCTGGCTGGTCCTCATCTCCCACTGCTAACCTCTCAAACGAACAACAAACACTTGGCCTCTGAACTTGTTTAGACACTCAAAGGTCCAGACATATCATCGCTTCCTCTCGCTAATTCACGTCAGAGCTCAACACCGAAATTGCGAACGTCTGGCGATTGCTCCTGCACTAAAGGTGCCAGCCCTGAAAGCTGTGGCTGGTCCTTATCTCCCACTGGTAACCTCTCAAACGAACCACAAACACTTGGCATCTGAACTTGTTTAGACACTCAAAGGTCCAGACGTATCATCGCTTCCTCTCGCTAATTCACGTCAGAGCTCAACACCGAAATTGCGAACGTCCAGCGATTGCTCCTACACTAAAGGTGCCAGCCCTGAAAGCTCTTGCTGGTCCTCATCTCCCACGGGTAACCTCTCAAACGAACCACAAACACTTGGCCTCTGAACTTGTTTAGACACGCAAAGGTCCAGACATATCATCGCTTCCTCTCGCTAATTCACGTCAGAGCTCAACACCGAAATTGCGAACGTCCAGCGATTGCTCCTACACTAAAGGTGCCAGCCCTGAAAGCTGTGGCTGGTCCTCATCTCCCACTGGTAACCTCTCAAACGAACCACAAACACTTGGCCTCTGAACTTGTTTAGACACTCAAAGGTCCAGACGTATCATCGCTTCCTCTCGCTAATTCACGTCAGAGCTCAACACCGAAATTGCGAACGTCCAGCGATTGCTCCTACACTAAAGGTGCCAGCCCTGAAAGCTGTGGCTGGTCCTCATCTCCCACTGCTAACCTCTCAAACGAACAACAAACACTTGGCCTCTGAACTTGTTTAGACACTCAAAGGTCCAGACGTATCATCGCTTCCTCTTGCTAATTCACGTCAGAGCTCAACACCAAAATTGCGAACGTCCAGCGATTGCTCCTACACTAAAGGTGCCAGCCCTGAAAGCTCTGGCTGGTCCTCATCTCCCACTGGTAACCTCTCAAACGAACCACAAACACTTGGCCTCTGAACTTGTTTAGACACTCAAAGGTCCAGACATATCATCGCTTCCTCTCGCTAATTCACGTCAGAGCTCAACACCGAAATTGCGAACGTCCAGCGATTGCTCCTACACTAAAGGTGCCAGCCCTGAAAGCTGTGGCTGGTCCTTATCTCCCACTGGTAACCTCTCAAACGAACCACAAACACTTGGCCTCTGAACTTGTTTAGACACTCAAAGGTCCAGACGTATCATCGTTTCCTCTCGCTAATTCACGTCAGAGCTCAACACCGAAATTGCGAACGTCCAGCGATTGCTCCTACGCTAAAGGTGCCAGCCCTGAAAGCTGTGGCTGGTCCACATCTCCCACTGGTAACCTCTGAAAGGAACCACAAACACTTGGCCTCTGAACTTGTTTACACACTCAAAGGTCCAGACGTATGATCGCTTCCTCTCGCTAATTCACGTCAGAGCTCAACACCGAAATTGCGAACGTCCAGCGATTGCTCCTACGCTAAAGGTGCCAGCCCTGAAAGCTGTGGCTGGTCCACATCTCCCACTGGTAACCTCTGAAAGGAACCACAAACACTTGGCCTCTGAACTTGTTTAGACACTCAAAGGTCGAGACGTATCATCGCTTCCTCTCGCTAATTCACGTCAGAGCTCAACACCGAAATTGCGAACGTCCAGCGATTGCTCCTACACTAAAGGTGCCAGCCCTGAAAGCTGTGGCTGGTCCTCATCTCCCACGGGTAACCTCTCAAACGAACCACAAACACTTGGCCTCTGAACTTGTTTAGACACTGAAAGGTCCAGACGTATCATCGCTTCCTCTCGCTAATTCACGTCAGAGCTCAACACCGAAATTGCGAACGTCCAGCGATTGCTCCTACGCTAAAGGTGCCAGCCCTGAAAGCTCTTGCTGGTCCACATCTCCCACTGGTAACCTCTGAAAGGAACCACAAACACTTGGCCTCTGAACTTGTTTAGACACGCAAAGGTCGAGACGTATCATCGCTTCCTCTCGCTAATTCACGTCAGAGCTCAACACCGAAATTGCGAACGTCCAGCGATTGCTCCTACACTAAAGGTGCCAGCCCTGAAAGCTCTTGCTGGTCCTCATCTCCCACTGGTAACCTCTCAAACGAACCACAAACACTTGGCCTCTGAACTTGTTTAGACACTCAAAGGTCCAGACGTATCATCGCTTCCTCTCGCTAATTCACGTCAGAGCTCAACACCAAAATTGCGAACGTCCAGCGATTGCTCCTACACTAAAGGTGCCAGCCCTGAAAGCTCTTGCTGGTCCCCATCTCCCACTGGTAACCTCTCAAACGAACCACAAACACTTGGCCTCTGAACTTGTTTAGACACTCAAAGGTCCAGACATATCATCGCTTCCTCTCGCTAATTCACGTCAGAGCTCAACACCGAAATTGCGAACGTCTGGCGATAGCTCCTGCACTAAAGTTGCCAGCCCTGAAAGCTCTTGCTGGTCCTCATCTCCCACTGGTAACCTCTCAAACGAACCACAAACACTTGGCCTCTGAACTTGTTTAGACACTCAAAGATCCAGACGTATCATCGCTTCCTCTCGCTAATTCACGTCAGAGCTCAACACCAAAATTGCGAACGTCCAGCGATTGCTCCTACACTAAAGGTGCCAGCCCTGAAAGCTGTGGCTGGTCCTCATCTCCCACTGGTAACCTCTCAAACGAACCACAAACACTTGGCCTCTGAACTTGTTTAGACACTCAAAGGTCCAGACATATCATCGCTTCCTCTCGCTAATTCACGTCAGAGCTCAACACCGAAATTGCGAACGTCCAGCGATTGCTCCTGCACTAAAGGTGCCAGCCCTGAAAGCTCTTGCTGGTCCTCATCTCCCACTGGTAATCTCCCAAACGAACCACAAACACTTGGCCTCTGAACTTGTTTAGACACTCAAAGGTCCAGACGTATCATCGCTTCCTCTCGCTAATTCACGTCAGAGCTCAACACCGAAATTGCGAACGTCCAGCGATTGCTCCTGCACTACAGGTGCCAGCCCTGAAAGCTCTTGCTGGTCCTTATCTCCCACTGCTAACCTCTCAAACGAACCACAAACACTTGGCCTCTGAACTTGTTTAGACATGCAAAGGTCCAGACATATCATCGCTTCCTCTCGCTAATTCACGTCAGAGCTCAACACCGAAATTGCGAACGTCCAGCGATTGCTCCTACACTAAAGGTGCCAGCCCTGAAAGCTGTGGTTGGTCCTCATCTCCCACTGGTAACCTCTCAAACGAACCACAAACACTTGGCCTCTGAACTTGTTTAGACACGCAAAGGTCCAGACGTATCATCGCTTCCTCTCGCTAATTCACGTCAGAGCTCAACACCGAAATTGCGAACGTCCAGCGATTGCTCCTACACTAAAGGTGCCAGCCCTGAAAGCTCTTGCTGGTCCTCATCTCCCACTGGTAACCTCTCAAACGAACCACAAACACTTGGCCTCTGAACTTGTTTAGACACTCAAAGGTCCAGACGTATCATCGCTTCCTCTCGCTAATTCACGTCAGAGCTCAACACCAAAATTGCAAACGTCCAGCGATTGCTCCTACACTAAAGGGGCCAGCCCTGAAAGCTGTGGCTGGTCCTCATCTCCCACTGGTAACCTCTCAAACGAACCACAAACACTTGGCCTCTGAACTTGTTTAGACACTCAAAGGTCCAGACGTATCATCGCTTCCTCTCGCTAATTCACGTCAGAGCTCAACACCGAAATTGCGAACGTCCAGCGATTGCTCCTACACTAAAGGTGCCAGCCCTGAAAGCTCTTGCTGGTCCTCATCTCCCAATGGTAACCTCTCAAACGAACCACAAACACTTGGCCTCTGAACTTGTTTAGACACTCAAAGGTCCAGACATATCAGCGCTTCCTCTCGCTAATTCACGTCAGAGCTCAACACCGAAATTGCGAACGTCCAGCGATTGCTCCTACACTAAAGGGGCCAGCCCTGAAAGCTGTGGCTGGTCCTCATCTCCCACTGGTAACCTCTCCAACGAACCACAAACACTTGGCCTCTGAACTTGTTTACACACTCAAAGGTCCAGACATATCATCGCTTCCTCTCGCTAATTCATGTCAGAGCTCAACACCGAAATTGCGAACGTCTGGCGATTGCTCCTGCACTAAAGTTGCCAGCCCTGAAAGCTCTTGCTGGTCCTTATCTCCCACTGGTAACCTCTCAAACGAACCACAAACACTTGGCCTCTGAACTTGTTTAGACACTCAAAGGTCCAGACGTATCATCGCTTCCTCTCGCTAATTCACGTCAGAGCTCAAGACCAACGTTGCGAACGTCCAGCGATTGCTCCTGCACTACAGGTGCCAGCCCTGAAAGCTGTGGTTGGTCCTCATCTCCCCCTGGTAACCTCTCAAACGAACCACAAACACTTGGCCTCTGAACTTGTTTAGACACGCAAAGGTCCAGACGTATCATCGCTTCCTCTCGCTAATTCACGTCAGAGCTCAACACCGAAATTGCGAACGTCCAGCGATTGCTCCTACACTAAAGGTGCCAGCCGTGAAAGCTCTTGCTGGTCCTCATCTCCCACTGGTAACCTCTCAAACGAACCACAAACACTTGGCCTCTGAACTTGTTTAGACACTCAAAGGTCCAGACATATCATCGCTTCCTCTCGCTAATTCACGTCAGAGCTCAACACCGAAATTGCGAACGTCTGGCGATTGCTCCTGCACTAAAGTTGCCAGCCCTGAAAGCTGTGGCTGGTCCTTATCTCCCACTGGTAACCTCTCAAACGAACCACAAACACTTGGCCTCTGAACTTGTTTAGACACGCAAAGGTCCAGACGTATCATCGCTTCCTCTCGCTAATTCACGTCAGAGCTCAACACCGAAATTGCGAACGTCCAGCGATTGCTCCTACGCTAAAGGTGCCAGCCCTGAAAGCTGTGGCTGGTCCACATCTCCCACTGGTAACCTCTGAAAGGAACCACAAACACTTGGCCTCTGAACTTGTTTACACACTCAAAGGTCCAGACGTATGATCGCTTCCTCTCGCTAATTCACGTCAGAGCTCAACACCGAAATTGCGAACGTCCAGCGATTGCTCCTACGCTAAAGGTGCCAGCCCTGAAAGCTGTGGCTGGTCCACATCTCCCACTGGTAACCTCTGAAAGGAACCACAAACACTTGGCCTCTGAACTTGTTTAGACACTCAAAGGTCGAGACGTATCATCGCTTCCTCTCGCTAATTCACGTCAGAGCTCAACACCGAAATTGCGAACGTCCAGCGATTGCTCCTACACTAAAGGTGCCAGCCCTGAAAGCTGTGGCTGGTCCTCATCTCCCACGGGTGACCTCTCAAACGAACCACAAACACTTGGCCTCTGAACTTGTTTAGACACTGAAAGGTCCAGACGTATCATCGCTTCCTCTCGCTAATTCATGTCAGAGCTCAACACCGAAATTGCGAACGTCCAGCGATTGCTCCTACGCTAAAGGTGCCAGCCCTGAAAGCTCTTGCTGGTCCACATCTCCCACTGGTAACCTCTGAAAGGAACCACAAACACTTGGCCTCTGAACTTGTTTAGACACGCAAAGGTCGAGACGTATCATCGCTTCCTCTCGCTAATTCACGTCAGAGCTCAACACCGAAATTGCGAACGTCCAGCGATTGCTCCTACACTAAAGGTGCCAGCCCTGAAAGCTCTTGCTGGTCCTCATCTCCCACTGGTAACCTCTCAAACGAACCACAAACACTTGGCCTCTGAACTTGTTTAGACACTCAAAGGTCCAGACGTATCATCGCTTCCTCTCGCTAATTCACGTCAGAGCTCAACACCAAAATTGCGAACGTCCAGCGATTGCTCCTACACTAAAGGTGCCAGCCCTGAAAGCTCTTGCTGGTCCCCATCTCCCACTGGTAACCTCTGAAAGGAACCACAAACACTTGGCCTCTGAACTTGTTTAGACACTCAAAGGTCCAGACATATCATCGCTTCCTCTCGCTAATTCACGTCAGAGCTCAACACCGAAATTGCGAACGTCTGGCGATAGCTCCTGCACTAAAGTTGCCAGCCCTGAAAGCTCTTGCTGGTCCTCATCTCCCACTGGTAACCTCTCAAACGAACCACAAACACTTGGCCTCTGAACTTGTTTAGACACTCAAAGATCCAGACGTATCATCGCTTCCTCTCGCTAATTCACGTCAGAGCTCAACACCAAAATTGCGAACGTCCAGCGATTGCTCCTACACTAAAGGTGCCAGCCCTGAAAGCTGTGGCTGGTCCTCATCTCCCACTGGTAACCTCTCAAACGAACCACAAACACTTGGCCTCTGAACTTGTTTAGACACTCAAAGGTCCAGACATATCATCGCTTCCTCTCGCTAATTCACGTCAGAGCTCAACACCGAAATTGCGAACGTCCAGCGATTGCTCCTGCACTAAAGGTGCCAGCCCTGAAAGCTCTTGCTGGTCCTCATCTCCCACTGGTAATCTCCCAAACGAACCACAAACACTTGGCCTCTGAACTTGTTTAGACACTCAAAGGTCCAGACGTATCATCGCTTCCTCTCGCTAATTCACGTCAGAGCTCAACACCGAAATTGCGAACGTCCAGCGATTGCTCCTGCACTACAGGTGCCAGCCCTGAAAGCTCTTGCTGGTCCTTATCTCCCACTGCTAACCTCTCAAACGAACCACAAACACTTGGCCTCTGAACTTGTTTAGACACGCAAAGGTCCAGACATATCATCGCTTCCTCTCGCTAATTCACGTCAGAGCTCAACACCGAAATTGCGAACGTCCAGCGATTGCTCCTACACTAAAGGTGCCAGCCCTGAAAGCTGTGGTTGGTCCTCATCTCCCACTGGTAACCTCTCAAACGAACCACAAACACTTGGCCTCTGAACTTGTTTAGACACGCAAAGGTCCAGACGTATCATCGCTTCCTCTCGCTAATTCACGTCAGAGCTCAACACCGAAATTGCGAACGTCCAGCGATTGCTCCTACACTAAAGGTGCCAGCCGTGAAAGCTCTTGCTGGTCCTCATCTCCCACTGGTAACCTCTCAAACGAACCACAAACACTTGGCCTCTGAACTTGTTTAGACACTCAAAGGTCCAGACGTATCATCGCTTCCTCTCTCTAATTCACGTCAGAGCTCAAGACCAACGTTGCGAACGTCCAGCGATTGCTCCTGCACTACAGGTGCCAGCCCTGAAAGCTGTGGTTGGTCCTCATCTCCCCCTGGTAACCTCTCAAACGAACCACAAACACTTGGCCTCTGAACTTGTTTAGACACGCAAAGGTCCAGACGTATCATCGCTTCCTCTCGCTAATTCACGTCAGAGCTCAACACCGAAATTGCGAACGTCCAGCGATTGCTCCTACACTAAAGGTGCCAGCCGTGAAAGCTCTTGCTGGTCCTCATCTCCCACTGGTAACCTCTCAAACGAACCACAAACACTTGGCCTCTGAACTTGTTTAGACACTCAAAGGTCCAGACGTATCATCGCTTCCTCTCGCTAATTCACGTCAGAGCTCAAGACCAAAATTGCGAACGTCCAGCGATTGCTCCTACACTAAAGGTGCCAGCCCTGAAAGCTCTTGCTGGTCCTCATCTCCCACTGGTAACCTCTCAAACGAACCACAAACACTTGGCCTCTGAACTTGTTTACACACTCAAAGGTCCAGACATATCATCGCTTCCTCTCGCTAATTCACGTCAGAGCTCAACACCGAAATTGCGAACGTCTGGCGATTGCTCCTGCACTAAAGTTGCCAGCCCTGAAAGCTGTGGCTGGTCCTTATCTCCCACTGGTAACCTCTCAAACGAACCACAAACACTTGGCCTCTGAACTTGTTTAGACACGCAAAGGTCCAGACGTATCATCGCTTCCTCTCGCTAATTCACGTCAGAGCTCAACACCGAAATTGCGAACGTCCAGCGATTGCTCCTACGCTAAAGGTGCCAGCCCTGAAAGCTGTGGCTGGTCCACATCTCCCACTGGTAACCTCTGAAAGGAACCACAAACACTTGGCCTCTGAACTTGTTTACACACTCAAAGGTCCAGACGTATGATCGCTTCCTCTCGCTAATTCACGTCAGAGCTCAACACCGAAATTGCGAACGTCCAGCGATTGCTCCTACGCTAAAGGTGCCAGCCCTGAAAGCTGTGGCTGGTCCACATCTCCCACTGGTAACCTCTGAAAGGAACCACAAACACTTGGCCTCTGAACTTGTTTAGACACTCCAAGGTCGAGACGTATCATCGCTTCCTCTCGCTAATTCACGTCAGAGCTCAACACCAAAATTGCGAACGTCCAGCGATTGCTCCTACACTAAAGGTGCCAGCCCTGAAAGCTGTGGCTGGTCCTCATCTCCCACGGGTAACCTCTCAAACGAACCACAAACACTTGGCCTCTGAACTTGTTTAGACACTGAAAGGTCCAGACGTATCATCGCTTCCTCTCGCTAATTCACGTCAGAGCTCAACACCGAAATTGCGAACGTCCAGCGATTGCTCCTACGCTAAAGGTGCCAGCCCTGAAAGCTCTTGCTGGTCCACATCTCCCACTGGTAACCTCTGAAAGGAACCACAAACACTTGGCCTCTGAACTTGTTTAGACACGCAAAGGTCGAGACGTATCATCGCTTCCTCTCGCTAATTCACGTCAGAGCTCAACACCGAAATTGCGAACGTCCAGCGATTGCTCCTACACTACAGGTGCCAGCCCTGAAAGCTCTTGCTGGTCCTTATCTCCCACTGCTAACCTCTCAAACGAACCACAAACACTTGGCCTCTGAACTTGTTTAGACACGCAAAGGTCCAGACATATCATCGCTTCCTCTCGCTAATTCACGTCAGAGCTCAACACCGAAATTGCGAACGTCCAGCGATTGCTCCTACACTAAAGGTGCCAGCCCTGAAAGCTGTGGTTGGTCCTCATCTCCCACTGGTAACCTCTCAAACGAACCACAAACACTTGGCCTCTGAACTTGTTTAGACACGCAAAGGTCCAGACGTATCATCGCTTCCTCTCGCTAATTCACGTCAGAGCTCAACACCGAAATTGCGAACGTCCAGCGATTGCTCCTACACTAAAGGTGCCAGCCCTGAAAGCTCTTGCTGGTCCTCATCTCCCACTGGTAACCTCTCAAACGAACCACAAACACTTGGCCTCTGAACTTGTTTAGACACGCAAAGGTCCAGACGTATCATCGCTTCCTCTCGCTAATTCACGTCAGAGCTCAACACCAAAATTGCGAACGTCCAGCGATTGCTCCTACACTAAAGGGGCCAGCCCTGAAAGCTGTGGCTGGTCCTCATCTCCCACTGGTAACCTCTCAAACGAACCACAAACACTTGGCCTCTGAACTTGTTTAGACACTCAAAGGTCCAGACGTATCATCGCTTCCTCTCGCTAATTCACGTCAGAGCTCAACACCGAAATTGCGAACGTCCAGCGATTGCTCCTACACTAAAGGTGCCAGCCCTGAAAGCTCTTGCTGGTCCTCATCTCCCAATGGTAACCTCTCAAACGAACCACAAACACTTGGCCTCTGAACTTGTTTAGACACTCAAAGGTCCAGACATATCAGCGCTTCCTCTCGCTAATTCACGTCAGAGCTCAACACCGAAATTGCGAACGTCCAGCGATTGCTCCTACACTAAAGGGGCCAGCCCTGAAAGCTGTGGCTGGTCCTCATCTCCCACTGGTAACCTCTCCAACGAACCACAAACACTTGGCCTCTGAACTTGTTTACACACTCAAAGGTCCAGACATATCATCCCTTCCTGTCGCTAATTCATGTCAGAGCTCAACACCGAAATTGCGAACGTCTGGCGATTGCTCCTGCACTAAAGTTGCCAGCCCTGAAAGCTCTTGCTGGTCCTTATCTCCCACTGGTAACCTCTCAAACGAACCACAAACACTTGGCCTCTGAACTTGTTTAGACACTCAAAGGTCCAGACGTATCATCGCTTCCTCTCTCTAATTCACGTCAGAGCTCAAGACCAACGTTGCGAACGTCCAGCGATTGCTCCTGCACTACAGGTGCCAGCCCTGAAAGCTGTGGTTGGTCCTCATCTCCCCCTGGTAACCTCTCAAACGAACCACAAACACTTGGCCTCTGAACTTGTTTAGACACGCAAAGGTCCAGACGTATCATCGCTTCCTCTCGCTAATTCACGTCAGAGCTCAACACCGAAATTGCGAACGTCCAGCGATTGCTCCTACACTAAAGGTGCCAGCCGTGAAAGCTCTTGCTGGTCCTCATCTCCCACTGGTAACCTCTCAAACGAACCACAAACACTTGGCCTCTGAACTTGTTTAGACACTCAAAGGTCCAGACGTATCATCGCTTCCTCTCGCTAATTCACGTCAGAGCTCAAGACCAAAATTGCGAACGTCCAGCGATTGCTCCTACACTAAAGGTGCCAGCCCTGAAAGCTCTTGCTGGTCCTCATCTCCCACTGGTAACCTCTCAAACGAACCACAAACACTTGGCCTCTGAACTTGTTTACACACTCAAAGGTCCAGACATATCATCGCTTCCTCTCGCTAATTCACGTCAGAGCTCAACACCGAAATTGCGAACGTCTGGCGATTGCTCCTGCACTAAAGTTGCCAGCCCTGAAAGCTGTGGCTGGTCCTTATCTCCCACTGGTAACCTCTCAAACGAACCACAAACACTTGGCCTCTGAACTTGTTTAGACACTCAAAGGTCCAGACGTATCATCGCTTCCTCTCGCTAATTCACATCAGAGCTCAAGACCAACATTGCGAACGTCCAGCGATTGCTCCTGCACTACAGGTGCCAGCCCTGAAAGCTCTTGCTGGTCCTTATCTCCCACTGGTAACCTCTCAAACGAACCACAAACACTTGGCATCTGAACTTGTTTAGACACTCAAAGGTCCAGACGTATCATCGCTTCCTCTCGCTAATTCACGTCAGAGCTCAACACCGAAATTGCGAACGTCCAGCGATTGCTCCTACACTAAAGGTGCCAGCCCTGAAAGCTCTTGCTGGTCCTCATCTCCCACTGCTAACCTCTCAAACGAACCACAAACACTTGGCCTCTGAACTTGTTTAGACACTCAAAGGTCCAGACATATCAGCGCTTCCTCTCGCTAATTCACGTCAGAGCTCAACACCGAAATTGCGAACGTCCAGCGATTGCTCCTACACTAAAGGTGCCAGCCCTGAAAGCTGTGGCTGGTCCTCATCTCCCACTGCTAACCTCTCAAACGAACCACAAACACTTGGCCTCTGAACTTGTTTAGACACGCAAAGGTCCAGACGTATCATCGCTTCCTCTCGCTAATTCACGTCAGAGCTCAACACCTAAATTGCGAACGTCCAGCGATTGCTCCTACACTAAAGGTACCAGCCCTGAAAGCTCTTGCTGGTTCTCATCTCCCACTGGTAACCTCTCAAACGAACCACAAACACTTGGCCTCTGAACTTGTTTAGACACTCAAAGGTCCAGACATATCATCGCTTCCTCTCGCTAATTCACGTCAGAGCTCAACACCGAAATTGCGAACGTCCAGCGATTGCTCCTGCACTACAGGTGCCAGCCCTGAAAGCTCTTGCTGGTCCTCATCTCCCACTGGTAACCTCTCAAACGAACCACAAACACTTGGCCTCTGAACTTGTTTAGACACTCAAAGGTCCAGACGTATCATCGCTTCCTCTCGCTAATTCACGTCAGAGCTCAACACCGAAATTGCGAACGTCCAGCGATTGCTCCTACACTAAAGGTGCCAGCCCTGAAAGCTCTTGCTGGTCCTCATCTCCCACTAGTAACCTCGCAAACGAACCACAAACACTTGGCCTCTGAACTTGTTTAGACACTCAAAGGTCCAGACATATCATCGCTTCATCTCGCTAATTCACGTCAGAGCTCAACACCAAAATTGCGAACGTCCAGCGATTGCTCCTGCACTAAAGGTGCCAGCCCTGAAAGCTCTTGCTGGTCCTTATCTCCCACTGGTAACCTCTGAAAGGAACCACAAACACTTGGCCTCTGAACTTGTTTACACACTCAAAGGTCCAGACGTATCATCGCTTCCTCTCGCTAATTCACGTCAGAGCTCAACACCAAAATTGAGAGAGTGCAGCGATTGCTCCTACACTAAAGGTGCCAGCCCTGAAAGCTCTTGCTGGCCCACATCTCCCACTGGTAACCTCTGAAAGGAACCACAAACACTTGGGATCTGAACTTGTTTACACTCAAAGGTCCAGACGTATCATCGCTTCCTCTCGCTAATTCACGTCAGAGCTCAACACCAAAATTGAGAGAGTGCAGCGATTGCTCCTACACTAAAGGTGCCAGCCCTGAAAGCTCTTGCTGGCCCACATCTCCCACTGGTAACCTCTGAAAGGAACCACAAACACTTGGGATCTGAACTTGTTTACACTCAAAGGTCCAGACGTATCATCGCTTCCTCTCGCTAATTCACGTCAGAGCTCAACACCGAAATTGCGAAAGTCCAGCGATTGCTCCTACACTAAAGGTGCCAGCCCTGAAAGCTCTGGCTGGTCCTCATCTCCCACTGGTAACCTCTCAAACGAACCACAAACACTTGGCCTCTGAACTTGTTTAGACACGCAAAGGTCCAGACGTATCATCGCTTCCTCACGCTAATTCACGTCAGAGCCCAACACCGAAATTGCGAACGTCCAGCGATTGCTCCTGCACTAAAGGTGCCAGCCCTGAAAGCTCTTGCTGGTCCTTATCTCCCACTGGTAACCTCTGAAAGGAACCACAAACACTTGGCCTCTGAACTTGTTTAGACACTCAAAGGTCCAGACGTATCATCGCTTCCTCTCGCTAATTCACGTCAGAGCTCAACACCAAAATTGAGAGAGTGCAGCGATTGCTCCTACACTAAAGGTGCCAGCACTGAAAGCTCTTGCTGGCCCACATCTCCCACTGGTAACCTCTGAAAGGAACCACAAACACTTGGCCTCTGAACTTGTTTACACTCAAAGGTCCAGACGTATCATCGCTTCCTCTCGCTAATTCACGTCAGAGCTCAACACCGAAATTGCGAACGTCCAGCGATTGCTCCTACACTAAAGGTGCCAGCCCTGAAAGCTCTGGCTGGTCCTCATCTCCCACTGCTAACCTCTCAAACGAACCACAAACACTTGGCCTCTGAACTTTTTTAGACACGCAAAGGTCCAGACGTATCATCGCTTCCTCTCGCTAATTCACGTCAGAGCTCAACACCGAAATTGCGAACGTCCAGCGATTGCTCCTACGCTAAAGGTGCCAGCCCTGAAAGCTGTGGCTGGTCCACATCTCCCACTGGTAACCTCTGAAAGGAACCACAAACACTTGGCCTCTGAACTTGTTTAGACACTCAAAGGTCCAGACGTATCATCGCTTCCTCTCGCTAATTCACGTCAGAGCTCAACACCGAAATTGCGAACGTCCAGCGATTGCTCCTACACTAAAGGTGCCAGCCCTGAAAGCTGTGGCTGGTCCTCATCTCCCACTGGTAACCTCTCAAACGAACCACAAACACTTGGCCTCTGAACTTGTTTAGACACTCAAAGGTCGAGACGTATCATCTCTTCCTCTCGCTAATTCACGTCAGAGCTCAACACCAAAATTGCGAACGTCCAGTGATTGCTCCTACACTAAAGGTGCCAGCCCTGAAAGCTCTTGCTGGTCCTCATCTCCCACTGGTAACCTCTCAAACGAACCACAAACACTTGGCCTCTGAACTTGTTTAGACACTCAAAGGTCCAGACGTATGATCGCTTCCTCTCGCTAATTCACGTCAGAGCTCAACACCGAAATTGCGAACGTCCAGCGATTGCTCCTACGCTAAAGGTGCCAGCCCTGAAAGCTGTGGCTGGTCCACATCTCCCACTGGTAACCTCTCAAACGAACCACAAACACTTGGCCTCTGAACTTGTTTAGACACTCAAAGGTCCAGACGTATCATCGCTTCCTCTCGCTAATTCACGTCAGAGCTCAACACCGAAATTGCGAACGTCCAGCGATTGCTCCTACACTAAAGGTGCCAGCCCTGAAAGCTGTGGCTGGTCCTCATCTCCCACTGGTAACCTCTCAAACGAACCACAAACACTTGGCCTCTGAACTTGTTTAGACACTCAAAGGTCCAGACATATCATCGCTTCCTCTCGCTAATTCACGTCAGAGCTCAACACCGAAATTGCGAACGTCCAGCGATTGCTCCTACACTAAAGGTGCCAGCCCTGAAAGCTGTGGCTGGTCCTCATCTCCCACTGGTAACCTCTCAAACGAACCACAAACACTTGGCCTCTGAACTTGTTTAGACACGCAAAGGTCCAGACGTATCATCGCTTCCTCTCGCTAATTCACGTCAGAGCTCAACACCGAAATTGCGAACGTCCAGCGATTGCTCCTACACTAAAGGTGCCAGCCGTGAAAGCTCTTGCTGGTCCTCATCTCCCACTGGTAACCTCTCAAACGAACCACAAACACTTGGCCTCTGAACTTGTTTACACACGCAAAGGTCCAGACGTATCATCGCTTCCTCTCGCTAATTCACGTCAGAGCTCAACACCAAAATTGCGAACGTCCAGCGATTGCTCCTACACTAAGGTGCCAGCCCTGAAAGCTCTTGCTGGTCCTCATCTCCCACTGGTAACCTCTCAAACGAACCACAAACACTTGGCCTCTGAACTTGTTTAGACACTCAAAGGTCCAGAAGTATCATCGCTTCCTCTCGCTAATTCACGTCAGAGCTCAACACCCAAATTGCGAACGTCCAGCGATTGCTCCTACACTAAAGGTGCCAGCCCTGAAAGCTCTTGCTGGTCCTCATCTCCCACTGGTAACCTCTCAAACGAACCACAAACACTTGGCCTCTGAACTTGTTTAGACACTCAAAGGTCCAGACATATCATCGCTTCCTCTCGCTAATTCACGTCAGAGCTCAACACCGAAATTGCGAACGTCTGGCGATTGCTCCTGCACTAAAGTTGCCAGCCCTGAAAGCAGTGGCTGGTCCTCATCTCCCACTGGTAACCTCTCAAACGAACCACAAACACTTGGCCTCTGAACTTGTTTAGACACTCAAAGGTCCAGACGTATCATCGCTTCCTCTCGCTAATTCACGTCAGAGCTCAACACCAAAATTGCGAACGTCCAGCGATTGCTCCTACACTAAAGGTATCAGCCCTGAAAGCTGTGGCTGGTCCTCATCTCCCACTGGTAACCTCTCAACGAACCACAAACACTTGGCCTCTGAACTTGTTTAGACACTCAAAGGTCAGACGTATCATCGCTTCCTCTCGCTAATTCACGTCAGAGCTCAACACCGAAATTGCGAACGTCCAGCGATTGCTCCTACACTAAAGGTGCCAGCCCTGAAAGCTGTGGCTGGTCCTCATCTCCCACTGGTAACCTCTCAAACGAACCACAAACACTTGGCCTCTGAACTTGTTTAGACACTCAAAGGTCGAGACGTATCATCGCTTCCTCTCGCTAATTCACATCAGAGCTCAACACCGAAATTGCGAACGTCCAGCGATTGCTCCTACACTAAAGGTGCCAGCCCTGAAAGCTCTTGCTGGTCCTCATCTCCCACTGGTAACCTCTCAAACGAACCACAAACACTTGGCCTCTGAACTTGTTTAGACACGCAAAGGTCCAGACGTATCATCGCTTCCTCTCGCTAATTCACGTCAGAGCTCAACACCGAAATTGCGAACGTCCAGCGATTGCTCCTACACTAAAGGTGCCAGCCCTGAAAGCTCTTGCTGGTCCTCATCTCCCACTAGTAACCTCGCAAACGAACCACAAACACTTGGCCTCTGAACTTGTTTAGACACTCAAAGGTCCAGACATATCATCGCTTCATCTCGCTAATTCACGTCAGAGCTCAACACCAAAATTGCGAACGTCCAGCGATTGCTCCTACACTAAAGGTGCCAGCCCTGAAAGCTCTTGCTGGTCCTTATCTCCCACTGGTAACCTCTGAAAGGAACCACAAACACTTGGCCTCTGAACTTGTTTAGACACTCAAAGGTCCAGACGTATCATCGCTTCCTCTCGCTAATTCACGTCAGAGCTCAACACCAAAATTGAGAGAGTGCAGCGATTGCTCCTACACTAAAGGTGCCAGCACTGAAAGCTCTTGCTGGCCCACATCTCCCACTGGTAACCTCTCAAACGAACCACAAACACTTGGGATCTGAACTTGTTTACACTCAAAGGTCCAGACGTATCATCGCTTCCTCTCGCTAATTCACGTCAGAGCTCAACACCGAAATTGCGAACGTCCAGCGATTGCTCCTACACTAAAGGTGCCAGCCCTGAAAGCTCTGGCTGGTCCTCATCTCCCACTGGTAACCTCTCAAACGAACCACAAGCACTTGGCCTCTGAACTTGTTTAGACACGCAAAGGTCCAGACGTATCATCGCTTCCTCACGCTAATTCACGTCAGAGCTCAACACTGAAATTGCGAACGTCCAGCGATTGCTCCTGCACTAAAGGTGCCAGCCCTGAAAGCTCTTGCTGGTCCTTATCTCCCACTGGTAACCTCTGAAAGGAACCACAAACACTTGGCCTCTGAACTTGTTTACACACTCAAAGGTCCAGACGTATCATCGCTTCCTCTCGCTAATTCACGTCAGAGCTCAACACCAAAATTGAGAGAGTGCAGCGATTGCTCCTACACTAAAGGTGCCAGCACTGAAAGCTCTTGCTGGCCCACATCTCCCACTGGTAACCTCTGAAAGGAACCACAAACACTTGGCCTCTGAACTTGTTTACACTCAAAGGTCCAGACGTATCATCGCTTCCTCTCGCTAATTCACGTCAGAGCTCAACACCGAAATTGCGAACGTCCAGCGATTGCTCCTACACTAAAGGTGCCAGCCCTGAAAGCTCTGGCTGGTCCTCATCTCCCACTGGTAACCTCTCAAACGAACCACAAACACTTGGCCTCTGAACTTGTTTAGACACGCAAAGGTCCAGACGTATGATCGCTTCCTCTCGCTAATTCACGTCAGAGATCAACACCGAAATTGCGAACGTCCAGCGATTGCTCCTACACTAAAGGTGCCAGCCCTGAAAGTTGTGGCTGGTCCACATCTCCCACTGGTAACCTCTGAAAGGAACCACAAACACTTGGCCTCTGAACTTGTTTAGACACTCAAAGGTCCAGACGTATCATCGCTTCCTCTCGCTAATTCACGTCAGAGCTCAACACCGAAATTGCGAACGTCCAGCGATTGCTCCTACACTAAAGGTGCCAGCCCTGAAAGCTGTGGCTGGTCCTCATCTCCCACTGGTAACCTCTCAAACGAACCACAAACACTTGGCCTCTGAACTTGTTTAGACACGCAAAGGTCCAGACGTATCATCGCTTCCTCTCGCTAATTCACGTCAGAGCTCAACACCGAAATTGCGAACGTCCAGCGATTGCTCCTACACTAAAGGTGCCAGCCCTGAAAGCTCTGGCTGGTCCTCATCTCCCACTGGTAACCTCTCAAACGAACCACAAACACTTGGCCTCTGAACTTGTTTACACACGCAAAGGTCCAGACGTATCATCGCTTCCTCTCGCTAATTCACGTCAGAGCTCAACACCAAAATTGCGAACGTCCAGCGATTGCTCCTACACTAAAGGTGCCAGCCCTGAAAGCTCTTGCTGGTCCTCATCTCCCACTGGTAACCTCTCAAACGAACCACAAACACTTGGCCTCTGAACTTGTTTAGACACTCAAAGGTCCAGAAGTATCATCGCTTCCTCTCGCTAATTCACGTCAGAGCTCAACACCCAAATTGCGAACGTCCAGCGATTGCTCCTACACTAAAGGTGCCAGCCCTGAAAGCTCTTGCTGGTCCTCATCTCCCACTGGTAACCTCTCAAACGAACCACAAACACTTGGCCTCTGAACTTGTTTAGACACTCAAAGGTCCAGACATATCATCGCTTCCTCTCGCTAATTCACGTCAGAGCTCAACACCGAAATTGCGAACGTCTGGCGATTGCTCCTGCACTAAAGTTGCCAGCCCTGAAAGCAGTGGCTGGTCCTCATCTCCCACTGGTAACCTCTCAAACGAACCACAAACACTTGGCCTCTGAACTTGTTTAGACACTCAAAGGTCCAGACGTATCATCGCTTCCTCTCGCTAATTCACGTCAGAGCTCAACACCAAAATTGCGAACGTCCAGCGATTGCTCCTACACTAAAGGTATCAGCCCTGAAAGCTGTGGCTGGTCCTCATCTCCCACTGGTAACCTCTCAAACGAACCACAAACACTTGGCCTCTGAACTTGTTTAGACACTCAAAGGTCCAGACGTATCATCGCTTCCTCTCGCTAATTCACGTCAGAGCTCAACACCGAAATTGCGAACGTCCAGCGATTGCTCCTACACTAAAGGTGCCAGCCCTGAAAGCTGTGGCTGGTCCTCATCTCCCACTGGTAACCTCTCAAACGAACCACAAACACTTGGCCTCTGAACTTGTTTAGACACTCAAAGGTCGAGACGTATCATCGCTTCCTCTCGCTAATTCACATCAGAGCTCAACACCGAAATTGCGAACGTCCAGCGATTGCTCCTACACTAAAGGTGCCAGCCCTGAAAGCTCTTGCTGGTCCTCATCTCCCACTGGTAACCTCTCAAACGAACCACAAACACTTGGCCTCTGAACTTGTTTAGACCACGCAAAGGTCCAGACGTATCATCGCTTCCTCTCGCTAATTCACGTCAGAGCTCAACACCGAAATTGCGAACGTCAGCGATTGCTCCTACACTAAAGGTGCCAGCCCTGAAAGCTCTTGCTGGTCCTCATCTCCCACTAGTAACCTCGCAAACGAACCACAAACACTTGGCCTCTGAACTTGTTTAGACACTCAAAGGTCCAGACATATCATCGCTTCATCTCGCTAATTCACGTCAGAGCTCAACACCAAAATTGCGAACGTCCAGCGATTGCTCCTACACTAAAGGTGCAGCCCTGAAAGCTCTTGCTGGTCCTTATCTCCCACTGGTAACCTCTGAAAGGAACCACAAACACTTGGCCTCTGAACTTGTTTAGACACTCAAAGGTCCAGACGTATCATCGCTTCCTCTCGCTAATTCACGTCAGAGCTCAACACCAAAATTGAGAGAGTGCAGCGATTGCTCCTACACTAAAGGTGCCAGCACTGAAGCTCTTGCTGGCCCACATCTCCCACTGGTAACCTCTCAAACGAACCACAAACACTTGGGATCTGAACTTGTTTACACTCAAAGGTCCAGACGTATCATCGCTTCCTCTCGCTAATTCACGTCAGAGCTCAACACCGAAATTGCGAACGTCCAGCGATTGCTCCTACACTAAAGGTGCCAGCCCTGAAAGCTCTGGCTGGTCCTCATCTCCCACTGGTAACCTCTCAAACGAACCACAAGCACTTGGCCTCTGAACTTGTTTAGACACGCAAAGGTCCAGACGTATCATCGCTTCCTCACGCTAATTCACGTCAGAGCTCAACACTGAATTGCGAACGTCCAGCGATTGCTCCTGCACTAAAGGTGCCAGCCCTGAAAGCTCTTGCTGGTCCTTATCTCCCACTGGTAACCTCTGAAAGGAACCACAAACACTTGGCCTCTGAACTTGTTTACACACTCAAAGGTCCAGACGTATCATCGCTTCCTCTCGCTAATTCACGTCAGAGCTCAACACCAAAATTGAGAGAGTGCAGCGATTGCTCCTACACTAAAGGTGCCAGCACTGAAAGCTCTTGCTGGCCCACATCTCCCACTGGTAACCTCTGAAAGGAACCACAAACACTTGGCCTCTGAACTTGTTTACACTCAAAGGTCCAGACGA
>NW_026776788.1:0-17343 GCF_030936135.1 Gavia stellata | reverse complement strand
TGTTCGTTTGAGAGGTTACCAGTGGGAGATGAGGACCAGCAATAGCTTTCAGGGCTGGCACCTTTAGTGTAGGAGCAATCGCTGGACGTTCGCAATTTCGGTGTTGAGCTCTGGCCAGATTGAGCAGGAGAGGCTGTGTACGTTGGAAGTTTTAGTAGGCTAAACAAGTTCAGAGCCCAAGTGTTTGTGGTTCGTTTGAGAGGTTACCAGTGGGAGATGAGGACCAGCAAGAGCTTTCAGGGCTGGCACCTTTAGTGTAGGAGCAATCGCTGGACGTTCGCAATTTCGGTGTTGAGCTCTGGCCAGATTGAGCAGGAGAGGCTGTGTACGTTGGAAGTTTTAGTAGGCTAAACAAGTTCAGAGGCCAAGTGTTTTTGGTTCATTTGAGAGGTTACCAGTGGGAGATGAGGACCAGCAAGAGCTTTCAGGGCTGGCACCTTTAGTGTAGGAGCAATCGCTGGACGTTCGCAATTTCGGTGTTGAGCTCTGGCCAGATTGAGCAGGAGAGGCAGTGTACGTTGGAAGTTTTAGTAGGCTAAACAAGTTCAGAGCCCAAGTGTTTGTGGTTCGTTTGAGAGGTTACCAGTGGGAGATGAGGACCAGCAAGAGCTTTCAGGGCTGGCCCCTTTAGTGTAGGAGCAATCGCTGGACGTTCGCAATGTCGGTGTTGAGCTCTGGCCAGATTGAGCAGGAGAGGCTGTGTACGTTGGAAGTTTTAGTAGGCTAAACAAGTTCAGAGCCCAAGTGTTTGTGGTTCGTTTGAGAGGTTACCAGTGGGAGATGAGGACCAGCAAGAGCTTTCAGGGCTGGCACCTTTAGTGTAGGAGCAATCGCTGGACGTTGGCAATGTCGGTGTTGAGCTCTGGCCAGATTGAGCAGGAGAGGCTGTGTACGTTGGAAGTTTTAGTAGGCTAAACAAGTTCAGAGGCCAAGTGTTTGTGGTTCGTTTGAGAGGTTACCAGTGGGAGATGAGGACCAGCAAGAGCTTTCAGGGCTGGCACCTTTACTGTAGGAGCAATCCCTGGACGTTCGCAATTTCGGTGTTGAGCTCTGGCCAGATTGAGCAGGAGAGGCTGTGTACGTTGGAAGTTTTAGTAGGCTAAACAAGTTCAGAGCCCAAGTGTTTGTGGTTCGTTTGAGAGGTTACCAGTGGGAGATGAGGACCAGCAAGAGCTTTCAGGGCTGGCACCTTTAGTGTAGGAGCAATCGCTGGACGTTCGCAATTTCGGTGTTGAGCTCTGGCCAGATTGAGCAGGAGAGGCTGTGTACGTTGGAAGTTTTAGTAGGCTAAACAAGTTCAGAGCTCAATTGTTTGTGGTTCGTTTGAGAGGTTACCAGTGGGAGATGAGGACCAGCAAGAGCTTTCAGGGCTGGCACCTTTAGTGTAGGAGCAATCGCTGGACGTTCGCAATTTCGGTGTTGAGCTCTGGCCAGATTGAGCAGGAGAGGCTGTGTACGTTGGAAGTTTTAGTAGGCTAAACAAGTTCAGAGCCCAAGTGTTTGTGGTTCGTTTGAGAGGTTACCAATGGGAGATGAGGACCAGCAAGAGCTTTCAGGGCTGGCACCTTTAGTGTAGGAGCAATCGCTGGACGTTCGCAATGTCGGTGTTGAGCTCTGGGCAGATTGAGCAGGAGAGGCTGTGTACGTTGGAAGTTTTAGTAGGCTAAACAAGTTCAGAGCCCAAGTGTTTGTGGTTCGTTTGAGAGGTTACCAGTGGGAGATGAGGAGCAGCAAGAGCTTTCAGGGCTGGCACCTTTAGTGTAGGAGCAATCCCTGGACGTTCGCAATTTCGGTGTTGAATTTTGGGCAGATTGAGCAGGAGAGGCTGTGTACGTTGGAAGTTTTAGTAGGCTAAACAAGTTCAGAGCCCAAGTGTTTGTGGTTCGTTTGAGAGGTTACCAGTGGGAGATGAGGACCAGCAAGAGCTTTCAGGGCTGGCACCTTTAGTGTAGGAGCAATCGCTGGACGTTCGCAATGTCGGTGTTGAGCTCTGGCCAGATTGAGCAGGAGAGGCTGTGTACGTTGGAAGTTTTAGTAGGCTAAACAAGTTCAGAGCCCAAGTGTTTGTGGTTCGTTTGAGAGGTTACCAGTGGGAGATGAGGAGCAGCAAGAGCTTTCAGGGCTGGCACCTTTAGTGTAGGAGCAATCCCTGGACGTTCGCAATTTCGGTGTTGGATTTTGGGCAGATTGAGCAGGAGAGGCTGTGTACGTTGGAAGTTTTAGTAGGCTAAACAAGTTCAGAGGCCAAGTGTTTGTGGTTCGTTTGAGAGGTTACCAGTGGGAGATGAGGACCAGCAAGAGCTTTCAGGGCTGGCACCTTTAGTGTAGGAGCAATCGCTGGACGTTCGCAATGTCGGTGTTGAGCTCTGGGCAGATTGAGCAGGAGAGGCTGTGTACGTTGGAAGTTTTAGTAGGCTAAACAAGTTCAGAGGCCAAGTGTTTGTGGTTCGTTTGAGAGGTTACCAATGGGAGATGAGGACCAGCAAGAGCTTTCAGGGCTGGCACCTTTAGTGTAGGAGCAATCGCTGGACGTTCGCAATTTCGGTGTTGAGCTCTGGCCAGATTGAGCAGGAGAGGCTGTGTACGTTGGAAGTTTTAGTAGGCTAAACAAGTTCAGAGCCCAAGTGTTTGTGGTTCGTTTGAGAGGTTACCAGTGGGAGATGAGGACCAGCAAGAGCTTTCAGGGCTGGCACCTTTAGTGTAGGAGCAATCGCTGGACGTTCGCAATTTCGGTGTTGAGCTCTGGCCAGATTGAGCAGGAGAGGCTGTGTACGTTGGAAGTTTTAGTAGGCTAAACAAGTTCAGAGCCCAAGTGTTTGTGGTTCGTTTGAGAGGTTACCAGTGGGAGATGAGGACCAGCAAGAGCTTTCAGGGCTGGCCCCTTTAGTGTAGGAGCAATCGCTGGACGTTCGCAATTTCGTTGGTGAATTTTGTCCAGATTGAGCAGGAGAGGCTGTATACGTTGGAAGTTTTAGTAGGCTAAACAAGTTCAGAGCCCAAGTGTTTGTGGTTCGTTTGAGAGGTTACCAGTGGGAGATGAGGAGCAGCAAGAGCTTTCAGGGCTGGCACCTTTAGTGTAGGAGCAATCGCTGGACGTTCGCAATGTCGGTGTTGAGCTCTGGCCAGATTGAGCAGGAGAGGCTGTGTACGTTGGAAGTTTTAGTAGGCTAAACAAGTTCAGAGCCCAAGTGTTTGTGGTTCGTTTGAGAGGTTACCAGTGGGAGATGAGGACCAGCAAGAGCTTTCAGGGCTGGCACCTTTAGTGTAGGAGCAATCCCTGGACGTTCGCAATGTCGGTGTTGAGCTCTGGCCAGATTGAGCAGGAGAGGCTGTGTACGTTGGAAGTTTTAGTAGGCTAAACAAGTTCAGAGCCCAAGTGTTTGTGGTTCGTTTGAGAGGTTACCAATGGGAGATGAGGACCAGCAAGAGCTTTCAGGGCTGGCACCTTTAGTGTAGGAGCAATCGCTGGACGTTCGCAATGTCGGTGTTGAGCTCTGGCCAGATTGAGCAGGAGAGGCTGTGTACGTTGGAAGTTTTAGTAGGCTAAACAAGTTCAGAGGCCAGGTGTTTGTGGTTCGTTTGAGAGGTTACCAGTGGGAGATGAGGACCAGCAAGAGCTTTCAGGGCTGGCACCTTTAGTGTAGGAGCAATCGCTGGACGTTCGCAATTTCGGTGTTGAGCTCTGGCCAGATTGAGCAGGAGAGGCTGCGTACGTTGGAAGTTTTAGTAGGCTAAACAAGTTCAGAGGCCAAGTGTTTGTGGTTCGTTTGAGAGGTTACCAGTGGGAGATGAGGATCAGCAAAGCTTTCAGGGCTGGCACCTTTAGTGTAGGAGCAATCGCTGGACGTTCGCAATGTCGGTGTTGAGCTCTGGCCAGATTGAGCAGGAGAGGCTGTGTACGTTGGAAGTTTTAGTAGGCGAAACAAGTTCATAGCCCAAGTGTTTGTGGTTCGTTTGAGAGGTTACCAGTGGGAGATGAGGACCAGCAAGAGCTTTCAGGGCTGGCACCTTTAGTGTAGGAGCAATCGCTGGACGTTCGCAATGTCGGTGTTGAGCTCTGGCCAGATTGAGCAGGAGAGGCTGTGTACGTTGGAAGTTTTAGTAGGCTAAATAAGTTCAGAGCCCAAGTGTTTGTGGTTCGTTTGAGAGGTTACCAGTGGGAGATGAGGACCAGCAAGAGCTTTCAGGGCTGGCACCTTTAGTGTAGGAGCAATCGCTGGACGTTCGCAATTTCGGTGTTGAGCTCTGGCCAGATTGAGCAGGAGAGGCTGTGTACGTTGGAAGTTTTAGTAGGCTAAACAAGTTCAGAGCCCAAGTGTTTGTGGTTCATTTGAGAGGTTACCAGTGGGAGATGAGGACCAGCAAGAGCTTTCAGGGCTGGCACCTTTAGTGTAGGAGCAATCGCTGGACGTTCGCAATGTCGGTGTTGAGCTCTGGCCAGATTGAGCAGGAGAGGCTGTGTACGTTGGAAGTTTTAGTAGGCGAAACCAGTTCAGAGCCCAAGTGTTTGTGGTTCGTTTGAGAGGTTACCAGTGGGAGATGAGGACCAGCAAGAGCTTTCAGGGCTGGCACCTTTACTGTAGGAGCAATCCCTGGACGTTCGCAATTTCGTTGGTGAATTTTGGCCAGATTGAGCAGGAGAGGCTGTGTACGTTGGAAGTTTTAGTAGGCTAAACAAGTTCAGAGCCCAAGTGTTTGTGGTTCGTTTGAGAGGTTACCAGTGGGAGATGAGGACTAGCAAGAGCTTTCAGGGCTGGCACCTTTAGTGTAGGAGCAATCCCTGGACGTTCGCAATGTCGGTGTTGAGCTCTGGCCAGATTGAGCAGGAGAGGCTGTGTACGTTGGAAGTTTTAGTAGGCTAAACAAGTTCAGAGCCCAAGTGTTTGTGGTTCATTTGAGAGGTTACCAGTGGGAGATGAGGACCAGCAAGAGCTTTCAGGGCTGGCACCTTTAGTGTAGGAGCAATCCCTGGACGTTCGCAATTTCGGTGTTGAGCTCTGGCCAGATTGAGCAGGAGAGGCTGTGTACGTTGGCAGTTTTAGTAGGCTAAAGAAGTTCAGAGGCCAAGTGTTTGTGGTTCGTTTGAGAGGTTACCAGTGGGAGATGAGGAGCAGCAAGAGCTTTCAGGGCTGGCACCTTTAGTGTAGGAGCAATCCCTGGACGTTCGCAATTTCGGTGTTGAGCTCTGGCCAGATTGAGCAGGAGAGGCTGTGTACGTTGGAAGTTTTAGTAGGCTAAACAAGTTCAGAGCCCAAGTGTTTGTGGTTCGTTTGAGAGGTTACCAGTGGGAGATGAGGACCAGCAAGAGCTTTCAGGGCTGGCACCTTTAGTGTAGGAGCAATCGCTGGACGTTCGCAATTTCGGTGTTTAGCTCTGGCCAGATTGAGCAGGAGAGGCTGTGTACGTTGGAAGTTTTAGTAGGCTAAACAAGTTCAGAGCCCAAGTGTTTGTGGTTCGTTTGAGAGGTTACCAGTGGGAGATGAGGACCAGCAAGAGCTTTCAGGGCTGGCACCTTTAGTGTAGGAGCAATCGCTGGACGTTCGCAATTTCGGTGTTGAGCTCTGGCCAGATTGAGCAGGAGAGGCTGTGTACGTTGGAAGTTTTAGTAGGCTAAACAAGTTCAGAGGCCAAGTGTTTGTGGTTCATTTGAGAGGTTACCAGTGGGAGATGAGGACCAGCAAGAGCTTTCAGGGCTGGCACCTTTAGTGTAGGAGCAATCGCTGGACGTTCGCAATTTCGGTGTTGAGCTCTGGCCAGATTGAGCAGGAGAGGCAGTGTACGTTGGAAGTTTTAGTAGGCTAAACAAGTTCAGAGCCCAAGTGTTTGTGGTTCGTTTGAGAGGTTACCAGTGGGAGATGAGGACCAGCAAGAGCTTTCAGGGCTGGCACCTTTAGTGTAGGAGCAATCGCTGGACGTTCGCAATGTCGGTGTTGAGCTCTGGCCAGATTGAGCAGGAGAGGCTGTGTACGTTGGAAGTTTTAGTAGGCTAAACAAGTTCAGAGCCCAAGTGTTTGTGGTTCGTTTGAGAGGTTACCAGTGGGAGATGAGGACCAGCAAGAGCTTTCAGGGCTGGCACCTTTAGTGTAGGAGCAATCGCTGGACGTTCGCAATGTCGGTGTTGAGCTCTGGCCAGATTGAGCAGGAGAGGCTGTGTACGTTGGAAGTTTTAGTAGGCTAAACAAGTTCAGAGCCCAAGTGTTTGTGGTTCGTTTGAGAGGTTACCAGTGGGAGATGAGGACCAGCAAGAGCTTTCAGGGCTGGCACCTTTACTGTAGGAGCAATCCCTGGACGTTCGCAATTTCGGTGTTGAGCTCTGGCCAGATTGAGCAGGAGAGGCTGTGTACGTTGGAAGTTTTAGTAGGCTAAACAAGTTCAGAGCCCAAGTGTTTGTGGTTCGTTTGAGAGGTTACCAGTGGGAGATGAGGACCAGCAAGAGCTTTCAGGGCTGGCACCTTTAGTGTAGGAGCAATCGCTGGACGTTCGCAATTTCGGTGTTGAGCTCTGGCCAGATTGAGCAGGAGAGGCTGTGTACGTTGGAAGTTTTAGTAGGCTAAACAAGTTCAGAGCTCAATTGTTTGTGGTTCGTTTGAGAGGTTACCAGTGGGAGATGAGGACCAGCAAGAGCTTTCAGGGCTGGCACCTTTAGTGTAGGAGCAATCGCTGGACGTTCGCAATTTCGGTGTTGAGCTCTGGCCAGATTGAGCAGGAGAGGCTGTGTACGTTGGAAGTTTTAGTAGGCTAAACAAGTTCAGAGCCCAAGTGTTTGTGGTTCGTTTGAGAGGTTACCAATGGGAGATGAGGACCAGCAAGAGCTTTCAGGGCTGGCACCTTTAGTGTAGGAGCAATCGCTGGACGTTCGCAATGTCGGTGTTGAGCTCTGGGCAGATTGAGCAGGAGAGGCTGTGTACGTTGGAAGTTTTAGTAGGCTAAACAAGTTCAGAGCCCAAGTGTTTGTGGTTCGTTTGAGAGGTTACCAGTGGGAGATGAGGAGCAGCAAGAGCTTTCAGGGCTGGCACCTTTAGTGTAGGAGCAATCCCTGGACGTTCGCAATTTCGGTGTTGAATTTTGGGCAGATTGAGCAGGAGAGGCTGTGTACGTTGGAAGTTTTAGTAGGCTAAACAAGTTCAGAGGCCAGGTGTTTGTGGTTCGTTTGAGAGGTTACCAGTGGGAGATGAGGACCAGCAAGAGCTTTCAGGGCTGGCACCTTTAGTGTAGGAGCAATCGCTGGACGTTCGCAATTTCGGTGTTGAGCTCTGGCCAGATTGAGCAGGAGAGGCTGCGTACGTTGGAAGTTTTAGTAGGCTAAACAAGTTCAGAGGCCAAGTGTTTGTGGTTCGTTTGAGAGGTTACCAGTGGGAGATGAGGATCAGCAAAGCTTTCAGGGCTGGCACCTTTAGTGTAGGAGCAATCGCTGGACGTTCGCAATGTCGGTGTTGAGCTCTGGCCAGATTGAGCAGGAGAGGCTGTGTACGTTGGAAGTTTTAGTAGGCGAAACAAGTTCAGAGGCCAAGTGTTTGTGGTTCGTTTGAGAGGTTACCAGTGGGAGATGAGGACCAGCAAGAGCTTTCAGGGCTGGCACCTTTAGTGTAGGAGCAATCGCTGGACGTTCGCAATGTCGGTGTTGAGCTCTGGCCAGATTGAGCAGGAGAGGCTGTGTACGTTGGAAGTTTTAGTAGGCTAAATAAGTTCAGAGCCCAAGTGTTTGTGGTTCGTTTGAGAGGTTACCAGTGGGAGATGAGGACCAGCAAGAGCTTTCAGGGCTGGCACCTTTAGTGTAGGAGCAATCGCTGGACGTTCGCAATTTCGGTGTTGAGCTCTGGCCAGATTGAGCAGGAGAGGCTGTGTACGTTGGAAGTTTTAGTAGGCTAAACAAGTTCAGAGCCCAAGTGTTTGTGGTTCATTTGAGAGGTTACCAGTGGGAGATGAGGACCAGCAAGAGCTTTCAGGGCTGGCACCTTTAGTGTAGGAGCAATCGCTGGACGTTCGCAATGTCGGTGTTGAGCTCTGGCCAGATTGAGCAGGAGAGGCTGTGTACGTTGGAAGTTTTAGTAGGCGAAACCAGTTCAGAGCCCAAGTGTTTGTGGTTCGTTTGAGAGGTTACCAGTGGGAGATGAGGACCAGCAAGAGCTTTCAGGGCTGGCACCTTTACTGTAGGAGCAATCCCTGGACGTTCGCAATTTCGTTGGTGAATTTTGGCCAGATTGAGCAGGAGAGGCTGTGTACGTTGGAAGTTTTAGTAGGCTAAACAAGTTCAGAGCCCAAGTGTTTGTGGTTCGTTTGAGAGGTTACCAGTGGGAGATGAGGACTAGCAAGAGCTTTCAGGGCTGGCACCTTTAGTGTAGGAGCAATCCCTGGACGTTCGCAATGTCGGTGTTGAGCTCTGGCCAGATTGAGCAGGAGAGGCTGTGTACGTTGGAAGTTTTAGTAGGCTAAACAAGTTCAGAGCCCAAGTGTTTGTGGTTCATTTGAGAGGTTACCAGTGGGAGATGAGGACCAGCAAGAGCTTTCAGGGCTGGCACCTTTAGTGTAGGAGCAATCCCTGGACGTTCGCAATTTCGGTGTTGAGCTCTGGCCAGATTGAGCAGGAGAGGCTGTGTACGTTGGCAGTTTTAGTAGGCTAAAGAAGTTCAGAGGCCAAGTGTTTGTGGTTCGTTTGAGAGGTTACCAGTGGGAGATGAGGAGCAGCAAGAGCTTTCAGGGCTGGCACCTTTAGTGTAGGAGCAATCCCTGGACGTTCGCAATTTCGGTGTTGAGCTCTGGCCAGATTGAGCAGGAGAGGCTGTGTACGTTGGAAGTTTTAGTAGGCTAAACAAGTTCAGAGCCCAAGTGTTTGTGGTTCGTTTGAGAGGTTACCAGTGGGAGATGAGGACCAGCAAGAGCTTTCAGGGCTGGCACCTTTAGTGTAGGAGCAATCGCTGGACGTTCGCAATTTCGGTGTTTAGCTCTGGCCAGATTGAGCAGGAGAGGCTGTGTACGTTGGAAGTTTTAGTAGGCTAAACAAGTTCAGAGCCCAAGTGTTTGTGGTTCGTTTGAGAGGTTACCAGTGGGAGATGAGGACCAGCAAGAGCTTTCAGGGCTGGCACCTTTAGTGTAGGAGCAATCGCTGGACGTTCGCAATTTCGGTGTTGAGCTCTGGCCAGATTGAGCAGGAGAGGCTGTGTACGTTGGAAGTTTTAGTAGGCTAAACAAGTTCAGAGGCCAAGTGTTTGTGGTTCATTTGAGAGGTTACCAGTGGGAGATGAGGACCAGCAAGAGCTTTCAGGGCTGGCACCTTTAGTGTAGGAGCAATCGCTGGACGTTCGCAATTTCGGTGTTGAGCTCTGGCCAGATTGAGCAGGAGAGGCAGTGTACGTTGGAAGTTTTAGTAGGCTAAACAAGTTCAGAGCCCAAGTGTTTGTGGTTCGTTTGAGAGGTTACCAGTGGGAGATGAGGACCAGCAAGAGCTTTCAGGGCTGGCACCTTTAGTGTAGGAGCAATCGCTGGACGTTCGCAATGTCGGTGTTGAGCTCTGGCCAGATTGAGCAGGAGAGGCTGTGTACGTTGGAAGTTTTAGTAGGCTAAACAAGTTCAGAGCCCAAGTGTTTGTGGTTCGTTTGAGAGGTTACCAGTGGGAGATGAGGACCAGCAAGAGCTTTCAGGGCTGGCACCTTTAGTGTAGGAGCAATCGCTGGACGTTCGCAATGTCGGTGTTGAGCTCTGGCCAGATTGAGCAGGAGAGGCTGTGTACGTTGGAAGTTTTAGTAGGCTAAACAAGTTCAGAGCCCAAGTGTTTGTGGTTCGTTTGAGAGGTTACCAGTGGGAGATGAGGACCAGCAAGAGCTTTCAGGGCTGGCACCTTTACTGTAGGAGCAATCCCTGGACGTTCGCAATTTCGGTGTTGAGCTCTGGCCAGATTGAGCAGGAGAGGCTGTGTACGTTGGAAGTTTTAGTAGGCTAAACAAGTTCAGAGCCCAAGTGTTTGTGGTTCGTTTGAGAGGTTACCAGTGGGAGATGAGGAGCAGCAAGAGCTTTCAGGGCTGGCACCTTTAGTGTAGGAGCAATCCCTGGACGTTCGCAATTTCGGTGTTGAATTTTGGGCAGATTGAGCAGGAGAGGCTGTGTACGTTGGAAGTTTTAGTAGGCTAAACAAGTTCAGAGCCCAAGTGTTTGTGGTTTGTTTGAGAGGTTACCAGTGGGAGATGAGGACCAGCAAGAGCTTTCAGGGCTGGCACCTTTAGTGTAGGAGCAATCGCTGGACGTTCGCAATGTCGGTGTTGAGCTCTGGCCAGATTGAGCAGGAGAGGCTGTGTACGTTGGAAGTTTTAGTAGGCTAAACAAGTTCAGAGCCCAAGTGTTTGTGGTTCGTTTGAGAGGTTACCAGTGGGAGATGAGGAGCAGCAAGAGCTTTCAGGGCTGGCACCTTTAGTGTAGGAGCAATCGCTGGACGTTCGCAATGTCGGTGTTGAGCTCTGGCCAGATTGAGCAGGAGAGGCTGTGTACGTTGGAAGTTTTAGTAGGCTAAACAAGTTCAGAGCCCAAGTGTTTGTGGTTCGTTTGAGAGGTTACCAGTGGGAGATGAGGACCAGCAAGAGCTTTCAGGGCTGGCACCTTTAGTGTAGGAGCAATCCCTGGACGTTCGCAATGTCGGTGTTGAGCTCTGGCCAGATTGAGCAGGAGAGGCTGTGTACGTTGGAAGTTTTAGTAGGCTAAACAAGTTCAGAGGCCAGGTGTTTGTGGTTCGTTTGAGAGGTTACCAGTGGGAGATGAGGACCAGCAAGAGCTTTCAGGGCTGGCACCTTTAGTGTAGGAGCAATCGCTGGACGTTCGCAATTTCGGTGTTGAGCTCTGGCCAGATTGAGCAGGAGAGGCTGCGTACGTTGGAAGTTTTAGTAGGCTAAACAAGTTCAGAGCCCAAGTGTTTGTGGTTCGTTTGAGAGGTTACCAGTGGGAGATGAGGATCAGCAAAGCTTTCAGGGCTGGCACCTTTAGTGTAGGAGCAATCGCTGGACGTTCGCAATGTCGGTGTTGAGCTCTGGCCAGATTGAGCAGGAGAGGCTGTGTACGTTGGAAGTTTTAGTAGGCGAAACAAGTTCATAGCCCAAGTGTTTGTGGTTCGTTTGAGAGGTTACCAGTGGGAGATGAGGACCAGCAAGAGCTTTCAGGGCTGGCACCTTTAGTGTAGGAGCAATCGCTGGACGTTCGCAATGTCGGTGTTGAGCTCTGGCCAGATTGAGCAGGAGAGGCTGTGTACGTTGGAAGTTTTAGTAGGCTAAATAAGTTCAGAGCCCAAGTGTTTGTGGTTCGTTTGAGAGGTTACCAGTGGGAGATGAGGACCAGCAAGAGCTTTCAGGGCTGGCACCTTTAGTGTAGGAGCAATCGCTGGACGTTCGCAATGTCGGTGTTGAGCTCTGGCCAGATTGAGCAGGAGAGGCTGTGTACGTTGGAAGTTTTAGTAGGCTAAACAAGTTCAGAGCCCAAGTGTTTGTGGTTCGTTTGAGAGGTTACCAGTGGGAGATGAGGATCAGCAAAGCTTTCAGGGCTGGCACCTTTAGTGTAGGAGCAATCCCTGGACGTTCGCAATTTCGGTGTTGAATTTTGGGCAGATTGAGCAGGAGAGGCTGTGTACGTTGGAAGTTTTAGTAGGCTAAACAAGTTCAGAGCCCAAGTGTTTGTGGTTTGTTTGAGAGGTTACCAGTGGGAGATGAGGACCAGCAAGAGCTTTCAGGGCTGGCACCTTTAGTGTAGGAGCAATCGCTGGACGTTCGCAATGTCGGTGTTGAGCTCTGGCCAGATTGAGCAGGAGAGGCTGTGTACGTTGGAAGTTTTAGTAGGCTAAACAAGTTCAGAGCCCAAGTGTTTGTGGTTCGTTTGAGAGGTTACCAGTGGGAGATGAGGACCAGCAAGAGCTTTCAGGGCTGGCACCTTTAGTGTAGGAGCAATCGCTGGACGTTCGCAATGTCGGTGTTGAGCTCTGGCCAGATTGAGCAGGAGAGGCTGTGTACGTTGGAAGTTTTAGTAGGCGAAACCAGTTCAGAGCCCAAGTGTTTGTGGTTCGTTTGAGAGGTTACCAGTGGGAGATGAGGACCAGCAAGAGCTTTCAGGGCTGGCACCTTTAGTGTAGGAGCAATCGCTGGACGTTCGCAATTTCGTTGGTGAATTTTGGCCAGATTGAGCAGGAGAGGCTGTGTACGTTGGAAGTTTTAGTAGGCTAAACAAGTTCAGAGCCCAAGTGTTTGTGGTTCGTTTGAGAGGTTACCAGTGGGAGATGAGGACTAGCAAGAGCTTTCAGGGCTGGCACCTTTAGTGTAGGAGCAATCCCTGGACGTTCGCAATGTCGGTGTTGAGCTCTGGCCAGATTGAGCAGGAGAGGCTGTGTACGTTGGAAGTTTTAGTAGGCTAAACAAGTTCAGAGCCCAAGTGTTTGTGGTTCATTTGAGAGGTTACCAGTGGGAGATGAGGACCAGCAAGAGCTTTCAGGGCTGGCACCTTTAGTGTAGGAGCAATCGCTGGACGTTCGCAATGTCGGTGTTGAGCTCTGGCCAGATTGAGCAGGAGAGGCTGTGTACGTTGGCAGTTTTAGTAGGCTAAAGAAGTTCAGAGGCCAAGTGTTTGTGGTTCGTTTGAGAGGTTACCAGTGGGAGATGAGGACCAGCAAGAGCTTTCAGGGCTGGCACCTTTAGTGTAGGAGCAATCCCTGGACGTTCGCAATGTCGGTGTTGAGCTCTGGCCAGATTGAGCAGGAGAGGCTGTGTACGTTGGAAGTTTTAGTAGGCTAAACAAGTTCAGAGCCCAAGTGTTTGTGGTTCGTTTGAGAGGTTACCAGTGGGAGATGAGGACCAGCAATAGCTTTCAGGGCTGGCACCTTTAGTGTAGGAGCAATCGCTGGACGTTCGCAATTTCGGTGTTGAGCTCTGGCCAGATTGAGCAGGAGAGGCTGTGTACGTTGGAAGTTTTAGTAGGCTAAACAAGTTCAGAGCCCAAGTGTTTGTGGTTCGTTTGAGAGGTTACCAGTGGGAGATGAGGACCAGCAAGAGCTTTCAGGGCTGGCACCTTTAGTGTAGGAGCAATCGCTGGACGTTCGCAATTTCGGTGTTGAGCTCTGGCCAGATTGAGCAGGAGAGGCTGTGTACGTTGGAAGTTTTAGTAGGCTAAACAAGTTCAGAGGCCAAGTGTTTGTGGTTCATTTGAGAGGTTACCAGTGGGAGATGAGGACCAGCAAGAGCTTTCAGGGCTGGCACCTTTAGTGTAGGAGCAATCGCTGGACGTTCGCAATTTCGGTGTTGAGCTCTGGCCAGATTGAGCAGGAGAGGCAGTGTACGTTGGAAGTTTTAGTAGGCTAAACAAGTTCAGAGCCCAAGTGTTTGTGGTTCGTTTGAGAGGTTACCAGTGGGAGATGAGGACCAGCAAGAGCTTTCAGGGCTGGCCCCTTTAGTGTAGGAGCAATCGCTGGACGTTCGCAATGTCGGTGTTGAGCTCTGGCCAGATTGAGCAGGAGAGGCTGTGTACGTTGGAAGTTTTAGTAGGCTAAACAAGTTCAGAGCCCAAGTGTTTGTGGTTCGTTTGAGAGGTTACCAGTGGGAGATGAGGACCAGCAAGAGCTTTCAGGGCTGGCACCTTTAGTGTAGGAGCAATCGCTGGACGTTGGCAATGTCGGTGTTGAGCTCTGGCCAGATTGAGCAGGAGAGGCTGTGTACGTTGGAAGTTTTAGTAGGCTAAACAAGTTCAGAGGCCAAGTGTTTGTGGTTCGTTTGAGAGGTTACCAGTGGGAGATGAGGACCAGCAAGAGCTTTCAGGGCTGGCACCTTTACTGTAGGAGCAATCCCTGGACGTTCGCAATTTCGGTGTTGAGCTCTGGCCAGATTGAGCAGGAGAGGCTGTGTACGTTGGAAGTTTTAGTAGGCTAAACAAGTTCAGAGCCCAAGTGTTTGTGGTTCGTTTGAGAGGTTACCAGTGGGAGATGAGGACCAGCAAGAGCTTTCAGGGCTGGCACCTTTAGTGTAGGAGCAATCGCTGGACGTTCGCAATTTCGGTGTTGAGCTCTGGCCAGATTGAGCAGGAGAGGCTGTGTACGTTGGAAGTTTTAGTAGGCTAAACAAGTTCAGAGGCCAAGTGTTTGTGGTTCGTTTGAGAGGTTACCAGTGGGAGATGAGGACCAGCAAGAGCTTTCAGGGCTGGCACCTTTAGTGTAGGAGCAATCGCTGGACGTTCGCAATTTCGGTGTTGAGCTCTGGCCAGATTGAGCAGGAGAGGCTGTGTACGTTGGAAGTTTTAGTAGGCTAAACAAGTTCAGAGCCCAAGTGTTTGTGGTTCGTTTGAGAGGTTACCAATGGGAGATGAGGACCAGCAAGAGCTTTCAGGGCTGGCACCTTTAGTGTAGGAGCAATCGCTGGACGTTCGCAATGTCGGTGTTGAGCTCTGGGCAGATTGAGCAGGAGAGGCTGTGTACGTTGGAAGTTTTAGTAGGCTAAACAAGTTCAGAGCCCAAGTGTTTGTGGTTCGTTTGAGAGGTTACCAGTGGGAGATGAGGAGCAGCAAGAGCTTTCAGGGCTGGCACCTTTAGTGTAGGAGCAATCCCTGGACGTTCGCAATTTCGGTGTTGAATTTTGGGCAGATTGAGCAGGAGAGGCTGTGTACGTTGGAAGTTTTAGTAGGCTAAACAAGTTCAGAGCCCAAGTGTTTGTGGTTCGTTTGAGAGGTTACCAGTGGGAGATGAGGACCAGCAAGAGCTTTCAGGGCTGGCACCTTTAGTGTAGGAGCAATCGCTGGACGTTCGCAATGTCGGTGTTGAGCTCTGGCCAGATTGAGCAGGAGAGGCTGTGTACGTTGGAAGTTTTAGTAGGCTAAACAAGTTCAGAGCCCAAGTGTTTGTGGTTCGTTTGAGAGGTTACCAGTGGGAGATGAGGAGCAGCAAGAGCTTTCAGGGCTGGCACCTTTAGTGTAGGAGCAATCCCTGGACGTTCGCAATTTCGGTGTTGGATTTTGGGCAGATTGCAGGAGAGGCTGTGTACGTTGGAAGTTTTAGTAGGCTAAACAAGTTCAGAGGCCAAGTGTTTGTGGTTCGTTTGAGAGGTTACCAGTGGGAGATGAGGACCAGCAAGAGCTTTCAGGGCTGGCACCTTTAGTGTAGGAGCAATCGCTGGACGTTCGCAATGTCGGTGTTGAGCTCTGGGCAGATTGAGCAGGAGAGGCTGTGTACGTTGGAAGTTTTAGTAGGCTAAACAAGTTCAGAGGCCAAGTGTTTGTGGTTCGTTTGAGAGGTTACCAATGGGAGATGAGGACCAGCAAGAGCTTTCAGGGCTGGCACCTTTAGTGTAGGAGCAATCGCTGGACGTTCGCAATTTCGGTGTTGAGCTCTGGCCAGATTGAGCAGGAGAGGCTGTGTACGTTGGAAGTTTTAGTAGGCTAAACAAGTTCAGAGCCCAAGTGTTTGTGGTTCGTTTGAGAGGTTACCAGTGGGAGATGAGGACCAGCAAGAGCTTTCAGGGCTGGCACCTTTAGTGTAGGAGCAATCGCTGGACGTTCGCAATTTCGGTGTTGAGCTCTGGCCAGATTGAGCAGGAGAGGCTGTGTACGTTGGAAGTTTTAGTAGGCTAAACAAGTTCAGAGCCCAAGTGTTTGTGGTTCGTTTGAGAGGTTACCAGTGGGAGATGAGGACCAGCAAGAGCTTTCAGGGCTGGCCCCTTTAGTGTAGGAGCAATCGCTGGACGTTCGCAATTTCGTTGGTGAATTTTGTCCAGATTGAGCAGGAGAGGCTGTATACGTTGGAAGTTTTAGTAGGCTAAACAAGTTCAGAGCCCAAGTGTTTGTGGTTCGTTTGAGAGGTTACCAGTGGGAGATGAGGAGCAGCAAGAGCTTTCAGGGCTGGCACCTTTAGTGTAGGAGCAATCGCTGGACGTTCGCAATGTCGGTGTTGAGCTCTGGCCAGATTGAGCAGGAGAGGCTGTGTACGTTGGAAGTTTTAGTAGGCTAAACAAGTTCAGAGCCCAAGTGTTTGTGGTTCGTTTGAGAGGTTACCAGTGGGAGATGAGGACCAGCAAGAGCTTTCAGGGCTGGCACCTTTAGTGTAGGAGCAATCCCTGGACGTTCGCAATGTCGGTGTTGAGCTCTGGCCAGATTGAGCAGGAGAGGCTGTGTACGTTGGAAGTTTTAGTAGGCTAAACAAGTTCAGAGCCCAAGTGTTTGTGGTTCGTTTGAGAGGTTACCAATGGGAGATGAGGACCAGCAAGAGCTTTCAGGGCTGGCACCTTTAGTGTAGGAGCAATCGCTGGACGTTCGCAATGTCGGTGTTGAGCTCTGGCCAGATTGAGCAGGAGAGGCTGTGTACGTTGGAAGTTTTAGTAGGCTAAACAAGTTCAGAGGCCAGGTGTTTGTGGTTCGTTTGAGAGGTTACCAGTGGGAGATGAGGACCAGCAAGAGCTTTCAGGGCTGGCACCTTTAGTGTAGGAGCAATCGCTGGACGTTCGCAATTTCGGTGTTGAGCTCTGGCCAGATTGAGCAGGAGAGGCTGCGTACGTTGGAAGTTTTAGTAGGCTAAACAAGTTCAGAGGCCAAGTGTTTGTGGTTCGTTTGAGAGGTTACCAGTGGGAGATGAGGATCAGCAAAGCTTTCAGGGCTGGCACCTTTAGTGTAGGAGCAATCGCTGGACGTTCGCAATGTCGGTGTTGAGCTCTGGCCAGATTGAGCAGGAGAGGCTGTGTACGTTGGAAGTTTTAGTAGGCGAAACAAGTTCATAGCCCAAGTGTTTGTGGTTCGTTTGAGAGGTTACCAGTGGGAGATGAGGACCAGCAAGAGCTTTCAGGGCTGGCACCTTTAGTGTAGGAGCAATCGCTGGACGTTCGCAATGTCGGTGTTGAGCTCTGGCCAGATTGAGCAGGAGAGGCTGTGTACGTTGGAAGTTTTAGTAGGCTAAATAAGTTCAGAGCCCAAGTGTTTGTGGTTCGTTTGAGAGGTTACCAGTGGGAGATGAGGACCAGCAAGAGCTTTCAGGGCTGGCACCTTTAGTGTAGGAGCAATCGCTGGACGTTCGCAATTTCGGTGTTGAGCTCTGGCCAGATTGAGCAGGAGAGGCTGTGTACGTTGGAAGTTTTAGTAGGCTAAACAAGTTCAGAGCCCAAGTGTTTGTGGTTCATTTGAGAGGTTACCAGTGGGAGATGAGGACCAGCAAGAGCTTTCAGGGCTGGCACCTTTAGTGTAGGAGCAATCGCTGGACGTTCGCAATGTCGGTGTTGAGCTCTGGCCAGATTGAGCAGGAGAGGCTGTGTACGTTGGAAGTTTTAGTAGGCGAAACCAGTTCAGAGCCCAAGTGTTTGTGGTTCGTTTGAGAGGTTACCAGTGGGAGATGAGGACCAGCAAGAGCTTTCAGGA
>NW_026776787.1:0-99882 GCF_030936135.1 Gavia stellata | reverse complement strand
TCTGAACTTGTTTAGGCTACTAAACCTTCCAACGTACACAGCCTCTCCTGCTCAATCTGGCCAGAGCCCTACACCGAAATTGCGAACGTCCAGCGATTGCTCCTACACTAAAGGTGCCAGCCCTGAAAGCTCTTGCTGGTCCTCATCTCCCACTGGTAACCTCTCAAACGAACCACAAACTCTTGGGCTCTGAACTTGTTTAGGCTACTAAAACTTCCAACGTACACAGCCTCTCCTGCTCAATCTGGCCAGAGCCCTACACCGAAATTGCGAACGTCCAGCGATTGCTCCTACACTAAAGGTGCCAGCCCTGAAAGCTCTTGCTGGTCCTCATCTCCCACTGGTAACCTCTCAAACGAACCACAAACTCTTGGTCTCTGAACTTGTATAGACACTCAAAGATGCAGACGTATCATCGCTTCCTTTTGCTAATTCATGTCAGAGCCCTACACCGAAATTGCGAACGTCCAGCGATTGCTCCTACACTAAAGGTGCCAGCCCTGAAAGCTCTTGCTGGTCCTCATCTCCCACTGGTAACCTCTCAAACGAACCACAAACACTTGGGCTCTCAACATGTTTAGGCTACTAAAACTTCCAACGTACACAGCCTCTCCTGCTCAATCTGGCCAGAGCCCTACACCGAAATTGCGAACGTCCAGCGATTGCTCCTACACTAAAGGTGCCAGCCCTGAAAGCTCTTGCTGGTCCTCATCTCCCACTGGTAACCTCTCAAACGAACCACAAACACTGGGGCTCTGAACTTGTTTAGGCTACTAAAACCTCCAACGTACACAGCCTCTCCTGCTCAATCTGGCCAGAGCCCTACACCGAAATTGCGAACGTCCAGCGATTGCTCCTACACTAAAGGTGCCAGCCCTGAAAGCTCTTGCTGGTCCTCATCTCCCACTGGTAACCTCTCAAACGAACCACAAACACTGGGGCTCTGAACTTGTTTAGGCTACTAAAACCTCCAACGTACACAGCCTCTCCTGCTCAATCTGGCCAGAGCCCTACACCGAAATTGCGAACGTCAAGCGATTGCTCCTACACTAAAGGTGCCAGCCCTGAAAGCTCTTGCTGGTCCTCATCTCCCACTGGTAACCTCTCAAACGAACCACAAACACTGGGGCTGCGACATTGTTTAGACAATCAAAGATGCAGACGTATCATCGATTCCTTTTGCTAATTCATGTCAGAGCTCAACACCGAAATTGCGAACGTCCAGCGATTGCTCCTACACTAAAGGTGCCAGCCCTGAAAGCTCTTGCTGGTCCTCATCTCCCACTGGTAACCTCTCAAACGAACCACAAACACTTGGGCTCTGAACTTGTTTAGGCTACTAAACCTTCCAACGTACACAGCCTCTCCTGCTCAATCTGGCCAGAGCCCTACACCGAAATTGCGAACGTCCAGCGATTGCTCCTACACTAAAGGGGCCAGCCCTGAAAGCTCTTGCTGGTCCTCATCTCCCACTGGTAACCTCTCAAACGAACCACAAACACTTGGGCTCTGAACTTGTTTAGGCTACTAAACCTTCCAACGTACACAGCCTCTCCTGCTCAATCTGGCCAGAGCCCTACACCGAAATTGCGAACGTCCAGCGATTGCTCCTACACTAAAGGTGCCAGCCCTGAAAGCTCTTGCTGGTCCTCATCTCCCACTGGTAACCTCTCAAACGAACCACAAACTCTTGGGCTCTGAACTTGTTTAGGCTACTAAAACTTCCAACGTACACAGCCTCTCCTGCTCAATCTGGCCAGAGCCCTACACCGAAATTGCGAACGTCCAGCGATTGCTCCTACACTAAAGGTGCCAGCCCTGAAAGCTCTTGCTGGTCCTCATCTCCCACTGGTAACCTCTCAAACGAACCACAAACTCTTGGTCTCTGAACTTGTATAGACACTCAAAGATGCAGACGTATCATCGCTTCCTTTTGCTAATTCATGTCAGAGCCCTACACCGAAATTGCGAACGTCCAGCGATTGCTCCTACACTAAAGGTGCCAGCCCTGAAAGCTCTTGCTGGTCCTCATCTCCCACTGGTAACCTCTCAAACGAACCACAAACACTTGGGCTCTCAACATGTTTAGGCTACTAAAACTTCCAACGTACACAGCCTCTCCTGCTCAATCTGGCCAGAGCCCTACACCGAAATTGCGAACGTCCAGCGATTGCTCCTACACTAAAGGTGCCAGCCCTGAAAGCTCTTGCTGGTCCTCATCTCCCACTGGTAACCTCTCAAACGAACCACAAACACTGGGGCTCTGAACTTGTTTAGGCTACTAAAACCTCCAACGTACACAGCCTCTCCTGCTCAATCTGGCCAGAGCCCTACACCGAAATTGCGAACGTCCAGCGATTGCTCCTACACTAAAGGTGCCAGCCCTGAAAGCTCTTGCTGGTCCTCATCTCCCACTGGTAACCTCTCAAACGAACCACAAACACTGGGGCTCTGAACTTGTTTAGGCTACTAAAACCTCCAACGTACACAGCCTCTCCTGCTCAATCTGGCCAGAGCCCTACACCGAAATTGCGAACGTCAAGCGATTGCTCCTACACTAAAGGTGCCAGCCCTGAAAGCTCTTGCTGGTCCTCATCTCCCACTGGTAACCTCTCAAACGAACCACAAACACTGGGGCTGCGACATTGTTTAGACAATCAAAGATGCAGACGTATCATCGATTCCTTTTGCTAATTCATGTCAGAGCTCAACACCGAAATTGCGAACGTCCAGCGATTGCTCCTACACTAAAGGTGCCAGCCCTGAAAGCTCTTGCTGGTCCTCATCTCCCACTGGTAACCTCTCAAACAAACCACAAACACTTGGGCTCTGAACTTGTTTAGGCTACTAAACCTTCCAACGTACACAGCCTCTCCTGCTCAATCTGGCCAGAGCCCTACACCGAAATTGCGAACGTCCAGCGATTGCTCCTACACTAAAGGTGCCAGCCCTGAAAGCTCTTGCTGGTCCTCATCTCCCACTGGTAACCTCTCAAACGAACCACAAACACTTGGGCTCTGAACTTGTTTAGGCTACTAAACCTTCCAACGTACACAGCCTCTCCTGCTCAATCTGGCCAGAGCCCTACACCGAAATTGCGAACGTCCAGCGATTGCTCCTACACTAAAGGTGCCAGCCCTGAAAGCTCTTGCTGGTCCTCATCTCCCACTGGTAACCTCTCAAACGAACCACAAACTCTTGGGCTCTGAACTTGTTTAGGCTACTAAAACTTCCAACGTACACAGCCTCTCCCGCTCAATCTGGCCAGAGCCCTACACCGAAATTGCGAACGTCCAGCGATTGCTCCTACACTAAAGGTGCCAGCCCTGAAAGCTCTTGCTGGTCCTCATCTCCCACTGGTAACCTCTCAAACGAACCACAAACACTTGGGCTCTGAACTTGTTTAGACACTCAAAGATGCAGACGTATCATCGCTTCCTTTTGCTAATTCATGTCAGATCTCAACACCGAAATTGCGAACGTCCAGCGATTGCTCCTACACTAAAGGTGCCAGCCCTGAAAGCTCTTGCTGGTCCTCATCTCCCACTGGTAACCTCTCAAACGAACCACAGACACTTGGGCTCTGAACTTGTTTAGGCTACTAAAACTTCCAACGTACACAGCCTCTCCTGCTCAATCTGGCCAGAGCCCTACACCGAAATTGCGAACGTCCAGCGATTGCTCCTACACTAAAGGTGCCAGCCCTGAAAGCTCTTGCTGGTCCTCATCTCCCACTGGTAACCTCTCAAACGAACCACAAACTCTTGGGCTCTGAACTTGTTTAGGCTACTAAAACTTCCAACGTACACAGCCTCTCCTGCTCAATCTGGCCAGAGCCCTACACCGAAATTGCGAACGTCAAGCGATTGCTCCTACACTAAAGGTGCCAGCCCTGAAAGCTCTTGCTGGTCCTCATCTCCCACTGGTAACCTCTCAAACAAACCACAAACACTTGGGCTCTGAACTTGTTTAGGCTACTAAACCTTCCAACGTACACAGCCTCTCCTGCTCAATCTGGCCAGAGCTTAACACCGAAATTGCGAACGTCCAGCGATTGCTCCTACACTAAAGGTGCCAGCCCTGAAAGCTCTTGCTGGTCCTCATCTCCCACTGGTAACCTCTCCAACGAACCACAAACTCTTGGGCTCTGAACTTGTTTAGGCTACTAAAACTTCCAACGTACACAGCCTCTCCTGCTCAATCTGGCCAGAGCCCTACACCGAAATTGCGAACGTCCAGCGATTGCTCCTACACTAAAGGTGCCAGCCCTGAAAGCTCTTGCTGGTCCTCATCTCCCACTGGTAACCTCTCAAACGAACCACAAACACTTGGGCTCTGAACTTGTTTAGGCTACTAAACCTTCCAACGTACACAGCCTCTCCTGCTCAATCTGGCCAGAGCCCTACACCGAAATTGCGAACGTCCAGCGATTGCTCCTACACTAAAGGGGCCAGCCCTGAAAGCTCTTGCTGGTCCTCATCTCCCACTGGTAACCTCTCAAACGAACCACAAACACTTGGGCTCTGAACTTGTTTAGGCTACTAAACCTTCCAACGTACACAGCCTCTCCTGCTCAATCTGGCCAGAGCCCTACACCGAAATTGCGAACGTCCAGCGATTGCTCCTACACTAAAGGTGCCAGCCCTGAAAGCTCTTGCTGGTCCTCATCTCCCACTGGTAACCTCTCAAACGAACCACAAACTCTTGGGCTCTGAACTTGTTTAGGCTACTAAAACTTCCAACGTACACAGCCTCTCCTGCTCAATCTGGCCAGAGCCCTACACCGAAATTGCGAACGTCCAGCGATTGCTCCTACACTAAAGGTGCCAGCCCTGAAAGCTCTTGCTGGTCCTCATCTCCCACTGGTAACCTCTCAAACGAACCACAAACTCTTGGTCTCTGAACTTGTTTAGGCTACTAAAACTTCCAGCGTACACAGCCTCTCCTGCTCAATCTGGCCAGAGCCCTACACCGAAATTGCGAACGTCCAGCGATTGCTCCTACACTAAAGGTGCCAGCCCTGAAAGCTCTTGCTGGTCCTCATCTCCCACTGGTAACCTCTCAAACGAACCACAAACTCTTGGGCTCTGAACTTGTTTAGGCTACTAAACCTTCCAACGTACACAGCCTCTCCTGCTCAATCTGGCCAGAGCCCTACACCGAAATTGCGAACGTCCAGCGATTGCTCCTACACTAAAGGTGCCAGCCCTGAAAGCTCTTGCTGGTCCTCATCTCCCACTGGTAACCTCTCAAACGAACCACAAACTCTTGGGCTCTGAACTTGTTTAGGCTACTAAAACTTCCAACGTACACAGCCTCTCCTGCTCAATCTGGCCAGAGCCCTACATCGAAATTGCGAACGTCCAGCGATTGCTCCTACACTAAAGGTGCCAGCCCTGAAAGCTCTTGCTGGTCCTCATCTCCCACTGGTAACCTCTCAAACGAACCACAAACACTGGGGCTCTGAACTTGTATAGACACTCAAAGATGCAGACGTATCATCGCTTCCTTTTGCTAATTCATGTCAGAGCCCTACACCGAAATTGCGAATGTCCAGCGATTGCTCCTACACTAAAGGTGCCAGCCCTGAAAGCTCTTGCTGGTCCTCATCTCCCACTGGTAACCTCTCAAACGAACCACAAACACTTGGGCTCTCAACATGTTTAGGCTACTAAAACTTCCAACGTACACAGCCTCTCCTGCTCAATCTGGCCAGAGCCCTGCACCGAAATTGCGAACGTCCAGCGATTGCTCCTACACTAAAGGTGCCAGCCCTGAAAGCTCTTGCTGGTCCTCATCTCCCACTGGTAACCTCTCAAACGAACCACAAACACTTGGGCTCTGAACTTGTTTAGGCTACTAAAACCTCCAACGTACACAGCCTCTCCTGCTCAATCTGGCCAGAGCTTAACACCGAAATTGCGAACGTCCAGCGATTGCTCCTACACTAAAGGTGCCAGCCCTGAAAGCTCTTGCTGGTCCTCATCTCCCACTGGTAACCTCTCCAACGAACCACAAACTCTTGGGCTCTGAACTTGTTTAGGCTACTAAAACTTCCAACGTACACAGCCTCTCCTGCTCAATCTGGCCAGAGCCCTACACCGAAATTGCGAACGTCCAGCGATTGCTCCTACACTAAAGGTGCCAGCCCTGAAAGCTCTTGCTGGTCCTCATCTCCCACTGGTAACCTCTCAAACGAACCACAAACACTTGGGCTCTGAACTTGTTTAGGCTACTAAACCTTCCAACGTACACAGCCTCTCCTGCTCAATCTGGCCAGAGCCCTACACCGAAATTGCGAACGTCCAGCGATTGCTCCTACACTAAAGGGGCCAGCCCTGAAAGCTCTTGCTGGTCCTCATCTCCCACTGGTAACCTCTCAAACGAACCACAAACACTTGGGCTCTGAACTTGTTTAGGCTACTAAAACTTCCAACGTACACAGCCTCTCCTGCTCAATCTGGCCAGAGCCCTACACCGAAATTGCGAACGTCCAGCGATTGCTCCTACACTAAAGGTGCCAGCCCTGAAAGCTCTTGCTGGTCCTCATCTCCCACTGGTAACCTCTCAAACGAACCACAAACTCTTGGGCTCTGAAATTCTTTTGGCTACTAAAACTTCCAACGTACACAGCCTCTCCTGCTCAATCTGGCCAGAGCCCTACACCGAAATTGCGAACGTCCAGCGATTGCTCCTACACTAAAGGTGCCAGCCCTGAAAGCTCTTGCTGGTCCTCATCTCCCACTGGTAACCTCTCAAACGAACCACAAACTCTTGGTCTCTGAACTTGTTTAGGCTACTAAAACTTCCAACGTACACAGCCTCTCCTGCTCAATCTGGCCAGAGCCCTACACCGAAATTGCGAACGTCCAGCGATTGCTCCTACACTAAAGGTGCCAGCCCTGAAAGCTCTTGCTGGTCCTCATCTCCCACTGGTAACCTCTCAAACGAACCACAAACTCTTGGGCTCTGAACTTGTTTAGGCTACTAAAACTTCCAACGTACACAGCCTCTCCTGCTCAATCTGGCCAGAGCCCTACATCGAAATTGCGAACGTCCAGCGATTGCTCCTACACTAAAGGTGCCAGCCCTGAAAGCTCTTGCTGGTCCTCATCTCCCACTGGTAACCTCTCAAACGAACCACAAACACTGGGGCTCTGAACTTGTATAGACACTCAAAGATGCAGACGTATCATCGCTTCCTTTTGCTAATTCATGTCAGAGCCCTACACCGAAATTGCGAACGTCCAGCGATTGCTCCTACACTAAAGGTGCCAGCCCTGAAAGCTCTTGCTGGTCCTCATCTCCCACTGGTAACCTCTCAAACGAACCACAAACACTTGGGCTCTCAACATGTTTAGGCTACTAAAACTTCCAACGTACACAGCCTCTCCTGCTCAATCTGGCCAGAGCCCTACACCGAAATTGCGAACGTCCAGCGATTGCTCCTACACTAAAGGTGCCAGCCCTGAAAGCTCTTGCTGGTCCTCATCTCCCACTGGTAACCTCTCAAACGAACCACAAACACTTGGGCTCTGAACTTGTTTAGGCTACTAAAACCTCCAACGTACACAGCCTCTCCTGCTCAATCTGGCCAGAGCCCTACACCGAAATTGCGAACGTCCAGCGATTGCTCCTACACTAAAGGTGCCAGCCCTGAAAGCTCTTGCTGGTCCTCATCTCCCACTGGTAACCTCTCAAACGAACCACAAACACTGGGGCTGCGACATTGTTTAGACACTCAAAGATGCAGACGTATCATCGCTTCCTTTTGCTAATTCATGTCAGAGCTCAACACCGAAATTGCGAACGTCCAGCGATTGCTCCTACACTAAAGGCGCCAGCCCTGAAAGCTCTTGCTGGTCCTCATCTCCCACTGGTAACCTCTCAAACGAACCACAAACTCTTGGGCTCTGAAATTCTTTTGGCTACTAAAACTTCCAACGTACACAGCCTCTCCTGCTTAATCTGGCCAGAGCCCTACACCGAAATTACGAAAGTACAGCGATTGCTCCTACACTAAAGGTGCCAGCCCTGAAAGCTCTTGCTGGTCCTCATCTCCCACTGGTAACCTCTCAAACGAACCACAAACACTTGGGCTCTGAACTTGTTTAGGCTACTAAAACTTCCAACGTACACAGCCTCTCCTGCTCAATCTGGCCAGAGCCCTACACCGAAATTGCGAACGTCCAGCGATTGCTCCTACACTAAAGGTGCCAGCCCTGAAAGCTCTTGCTGGTCCTCATCTCCCACTGGTAACCTCTCAAACGAACCACAAACTCTTGGGCTCTGAAATTCTTTTGGCTACTAAACCTTCCAACGTACACAGCCTCTCCTGCTCAATCTGGCCAGAGCCCTACACCGAAATTGCGAACGTCCAGCGATTGCTCCTACACTAAAGGTGCCAGCCCTGAAAGCTCTTGCTGGTCCTCATCTCCCACTGGTAACCTCTCAAACGAACCACAAACTCTTGGGCTCTGAACTTGTATAGACACTCAAAGATGCAGACGTATCATCGCTTCCTTTTGCTAATTCATGTCAGAGCTCAACACCGAAATTGCGAACGTCCAGCGATTGCTCCTACACTAAAGGTGCGAGCCCTGAAAGCTCTTGCTGGTCCTCATCTCCCACTGGTAACCTCTCAAACGAACCACAAACACTTGGGCTCTGAACTTGTTTAGGCTACTAAAACTTCCAACGTACACAGCCTCTCCTGCTCAATCTGGCCAGAGCCCTACACCGAAATTGCGAACGTCCAGCGATTGCTCCTACACTAAAGGTGCCAGCCCTGAAAGCTCTTGCTGGTCCTCATCTCCCACTGGTAACCTCTCAAACGAACCACAAACACTTGGGCTCTCAACATGTTTAGGCTACTAAAACTTCCAACGTACACAGCCTCTCCTGCTCAATCTGGCCAGAGCCCTACACCGAAATTGCGAACGTCCAGCGATTGCTCCTACACTAAAGGTGCCAGCCCTGAAAGCTCTTGCTGGTCCTCATCTCCCACTGGTAACCTCTCAAACGAACCACAAACACTTGGGCTCTGAACTTGTTTAGGCTACTAAAACCTCCAACGTACACAGCCTCTCCTGCTCAATCTGGCCAGAGCCCTACACCGAAATTGCGAACGTCCAGCGATTGCTCCTACACTAAAGGTGCCAGCCCTGAAAGCTCTTGCTGGTCCTCATCTCCCACTGGTAACCTCTCAAACGAACCACAAACACTGGGGCTGCGACATTGTTTAGACACTCAAAGATGCAGACGTATCATCGCTTCCTTTTGCTAATTCATGTCAGAGCTCAACACCGAAATTGCGAACGTCCAGCGATTGCTCCTACACTAAAGGCGCCAGCCCTGAAAGCTCTTGCTGGTCCTCATCTCCCACTGGTAACCTCTCAAACGAACCACAAACACTTGGGCTCTGAAATTCTTTTGGCTACTAAAACTTCCAACGTACACAGCCTCTCCTGCTTAATCTGGCCAGAGCCCTACACCGAAATTACGAAAGTACAGCGATTGCTCCTACACTAAAGGTGCCAGCCCTGAAAGCTCTTGCTGGTCCTCATCTCCCACTGGTAACCTCTCAAACGAACCACAAACACTTGGGCTCTGAACTTGTTTAGGCTACTAAAACTTCCAACGTACACAGCCTCTCCTGCTCAATCTGGCCAGAGCCCTACACCGAAATTGCGAACGTCCAGCGATTGCTCCTACACTAAAGGTGCCAGCCCTGAAAGCTCTTGCTGGTCCTCATCTCCCACTGGTAACCTCTCAAACGAACCACAAACACTTGGGCTCTGAAATTCTTTTGGCTACTAAACCTTCCAACGTACACAGCCTCTCCTGCTCAATCTGGCCAGAGCCCTACACCGAAATTGCGAACGTCCAGCGATTGCTCCTACACTAAAGGTGCCAGCCCTGAAAGCTCTTGCTGGTCCTCATCTCCCACTGGTAACCTCTCAAACGAACCACAAACACTGGGGCTCTGAACTTGTATAGACACTCAAAGATGCAGACGTATCATCGCTTCCTTTTGCTAATTCATGTCAGAGCCCTACACCGAAATTGCGAACGTCCAGCGATTGCTCCTACACTAAAGGTGCGAGCCCTGAAAGCTCTTGCTGGTCCTCATCTCCCACTGGTAACCTCTCAAACGAACCACAAACACTTGGGCTCTGAACTTGTTTAGGCTACTAAAACTTCCAACGTACACAGCCTCTCCTGCTCAACCTGGCCAGAGACCTACACCGAAATTGCGAACGTCCAGCGATTGCTCCTACACTAAAGGTGCCAGCCCTGAAAGCTCTTGCTGGTCCTCATCTCCCACTGGTAACCTCTCAAACGAACCACAAACACTTGGGCTCTGAACTTGTTTAGGCTACTAAAACTTCCAACGTACACAGCCTCTCCTGCTCAATCTGGCCAGAGCCCTACACCGAAATTGCGAACGTCCAGCGATTGCTCCTACACTAAAGGTGCCAGCCCTGAAAGCTCTTGCTCGTCCTCATCTCCCACTGGTAACCTCTCAAACGAACCACAAACACTTGGGCTCTGAACTTGTTTAGGCTACTAAAACCTCCAACGTACACAGCCTCTCCTGCTCAATCTGGCCAGAGCCCTACACCGAAATTGCGAACGTCCAGCGATTACTCCTACACTAAAGGTGCCAGCCCTGAAAGCTCTTGCTGGTCCTCATCTCCCACTGGTAACCTCTCAAACGAACCACAAACACTGGGGCTGCGACATTGTTTAGACACTCAAAGATGCAGACGTATCATCGCTTCCTTTTGCTAATTCATGTCAGAGCTCAACACCGAAATTGCGAACGTCCAGCGATTGCTCCTACACTAAAGGCGCCAGCCCTGAAAGCTCTTGCTGGTCCTCATCTCCCACTGGTAACCTCTCAAACGAACCACAAACTCTTGGGCTCTGAAATTCTTTTGGCTACTAAAACTTCCAACGTACACAGCCTCTCCTGCTTAATCTGGCCAGAGCCCTACACCGAAATTACGAAAGTACAGCGATTGCTCCTACACTAAAGGTGCCAGCCCTGAAAGCTCTTGCTGGTCCTCATCTCCCACTGGTAACCTCTCAAACGAACCACAAACACTTGGGCTCTGAACTTGTTTAGGCTACTAAAACTTCCAACGTACACAGCCTCTCCTGCTCAATCTGGCCAGAGCCCTACACCGAAATTGCGAACGTCCAGCGATTGCTCCTACACTAAAGGTGCCAGCCCTGAAAGCTCTTGCTGGTCCTCATCTCCCACTGGTAACCTCTCAAACGAACCACAAACTCTTGGGCTCTGAAATTCTTTTGGCTACTAAACCTTCCAACGTACACAGCCTCTCCTGCTCAATCTGGCCAGAGCCCTACACCGAAATTGCGAACGTCCAGCGATTGCTCCTACACTAAAGGTGCCAGCCCTGAAAGCTCTTGCTGGTCCTCATCTCCCACTGGTAACCTCTCAAACGAACCACAAACACTGGGGCTCTGAACTTGTATAGACACTCAAAGATGCAGACGTATCATCGCTTCCTTTTGCTAATTCATGTCAGAGCTCAACACCGAAATTGCGAACGTCCAGCGATTGCTCCTACACTAAAGGTGCGAGCCCTGAAAGCTCTTGCTGGTCCTCATCTCCCACTGGTAACCTCTCAAACGAACCACAAACACTTGGGCTCTGAACTTGTTTAGGCTACTAAAACTTCCAACGTACACAGCCTCTCCTGCTCAATCTGGCCAGAGCCCTACACCGAAATTGCGAACGTCCAGCGATTGCTCCTACACTAAAGGTGCCAGCCCTGAAAGCTCTTGCTGGTCCTCATCTCCCACTGGTAACCTCTCAAACGAACCACAAACACTTGGGCTCTCAACATGTTTAGGCTACTAAAACTTCCAACGTACACAGCCTCTCCTGCTCAATCTGGCCAGAGCCCTACACCGAAATTGCGAACGTCCAGCGATTGCTCCTACACTAAAGGTGCCAGCCCTGAAAGCTCTTGCTGGTCCTCATCTCCCACTGGTAACCTCTCAAACGAACCACAAACACTTGGGCTCTGAACTTCTTTAGGCTACTAAAACCTCCAACGTACACAGCCTCTCCTGCTCAATCTGGCCAGAGCCCTACACCGAAATTGCGAACGTCCAGCGATTGCTCCTACACTAAAGGTGCCAGCCCTGAAAGCTCTTGCTGGTCCTCATCTCCCACTGGTAACCTCTCAAACGAACCACAAACACTGGGGCTGCGACATTGTTTAGACACTCAAAGATGCAGACGTATCATCGCTTCCTTTTGCTAATTCATGTCAGAGCTCAACACCGAAATTGCGAACGTCCAGCGATTGCTCCTACACTAAAGGCGCCAGCCCTGAAAGCTCTTGCTGGTCCTCATCTCCCACTGGTAACCTCTCAAACGAACCACAAACACTTGGGCTCTGAAATTCTTTTGGCTACTAAAACTTCCAACGTACACAGCCTCTCCTGCTTAATCTGGCCAGAGCCCTACACCGAAATTACGAAAGTACAGCGATTGCTCCTACACTAAAGGTGCCAGCCCTGAAAGCTCTTGCTGGTCCTCATCTCCCACTGGTAACCTCTCAAACGAACCACAAACACTTGGGCTCTGAACTTGTTTAGGCTACTAAAACTTCCAACGTACACAGCCTCTCCTGCTCAATCTGGCCAGAGCCCTACACCGAAATTGCGAACGTCCAGCGATTGCTCCTACACTAAAGGTGCCAGCCCTGAAAGCTCTTGCTGGTCCTCATCTCCCACTGGTAACCTCTCAAACGAACCACAAACTCTTGGGCTCTGAAATTCTTTTGGCTACTAAACCTTCCAACGTACACAGCCTCTCCTGCTCAATCTGGCCAGAGCCCTACACCGAAATTGCGAACGTCCAGCGATTGCTCCTACACTAAAGGTGCCAGCCCTGAAAGCTCTTGCTGGTCCTCATCTCCCACTGGTAACCTCTCAAACGAACCACAAACACTGGGGCTCTGAACTTGTATAGACACTCAAAGATGCAGACGTATCATCGCTTCCTTTTGCTAATTCATGTCAGAGCCCTACACCGAAATTGCGAACGTCCAGCGATTGCTCCTACACTAAAGGTGCGAGCCCTGAAAGCTCTTGCTGGTCCTCATCTCCCACTGGTAACCTCTCAAACGAACCACAAACACTTGGGCTCTGAACTTGTTTAGGCTACTAAAACTTCCAACGTACACAGCCTCTCCTGCTCAACCTGGCCAGAGACCTACACCGAAATTGCGAACGTCCAGCGATTGCTCCTACACTAAAGGTGCCAGCCCTGAAAGCTCTTGCTGGTCCTCATCTCCCACTGGTAACCTCTCAAACGAACCACAAACACTTGGGCTCTGAACTTGTTTAGGCTACTAAAACTTCCAACGTACACAGCCTCTCCTGCTCAATCTGGCCAGAGCCCTACACCGAAATTGCGAACGTCCAGCGATTGCTCCTACACTAAAGGTGCCAGCCCTGAAAGCTCTTGCTCGTCCTCATCTCCCACTGGTAACCTCTCAAACGAACCACAAACACTTGGGCTCTGAACTTGTTTAGGCTACTAAAACCTCCAACGTACACAGCCTCTCCTGCTCAATCTGGCCAGAGCCCTACACCGAAATTGCGAACGTCCAGCGATTGCTCCTACACTAAAGGTGCCAGCCCTGAAAGCTCTTGCTGGTCCTCATCTCCCACTGGTAACCTCTCAAACGAACCACAAACACTGGGGCTGCGACATTGTTTAGACACTCAAAGATGCAGACGTATCATCGCTTCCTTTTGCTAATTCATGTCAGAGCTCAACACCGAAATTGCGAACGTCCAGCGATTGCTCCTACACTAAAGGCGCCAGCCCTGAAAGCTCTTGCTGGTCCTCATCTCCCACTGGTAACCTCTCAAACGAACCACAAACACTTGGGCTCTGAAATTCTTTTGGCTACTAAAACTTCCAACGTACACAGCCTCTCCTGCTTAATCTGGCCAGAGCCCTACACCGAAATTACGAAAGTACAGCGATTGCTCCTACACTAAAGGTGCCAGCCCTGAAAGCTCTTGCTGGTCCTCATCTCCCACTGGTAACCTCTCAAACGAACCACAAACACTTGGGCTCTGAACTTGTTTAGGCTACTAAAACTTCCAACGTACACAGCCTCTCCTGCTCAATCTGGCCAGAGCCCTACATCGAAATTGCGAAAGTCCAGCGATTGCTCCTACACTAAAGGTGCCAGCCCTGAAAGCTCTTGCTGGTCCTCATCTCCCACTGGTAACCTCTCAAACGAACCACAAACTCTTGGGCTCTGAACTTGTTTAGGCTACTAAAACTTCCAACGTACACAGCCTCTCCTGCTCAATCTGGCCAGAGCCCTACACCGAAATTGCGAACGTCCAGCGATTGCTCCTACACTAAAGGTGCCAGCCCTGAAAGCTCTTGCTGGTCCTCATCTCCCACTGGTAACCTCTCAAACAAACCACAAACACTTGGGCTCTGAACTTGTTTAGGCTACTAAACCTTCCAACGTACACAGCCTCTCCTGCTCAATCTGGCCAGAGCCCTACACTGAAATTGCGAACGTCCAGCGATTGCTCCTACACTAAAGGTGCCAGCCCTGAAAGCTCTTGCTGGTCCTCATCTCCCACTGGTAACCTCTCAAACGAACCACAAACACTTGGGCTCTGAACTTGTTTAGGCTACTAAACCTTCCAACGTACACAGCCTCTCCTGCTCAATCTGGCCAGAACCCTACACCGAAATTGCGAACGTCCAGCGATTGCTCCTACACTAAAGGTGCCAGCCCTGAAAGCTCTTGCTGGTCCTCATCTCCCACTGGTAACCTCTCAAACGAACCACAAACACTTGGGCTCTGAACTTGTTTAGACACACAAAGATGCAGACGTATCATCGCTTCCTTTTGCTAATTCATGTCAGAGCTCAACACCGAAATTGCGAACGTCCAGCGATTGCTCCTACACTAAAGGGGCCAGCCCTGAAAGCTCTTGCTGGTCCTCATCTCCCACTGGTAACCTCTCAAACGAACCACAAACACTTGGGCTCTGAACTTGTTTAGGCTACTAAAACTTCCAACGTACACAGCCTCTCCTGCTCAATCTGGCCAGAGCACTACACCGAAATTGCGAACGTCCAGCGATTGCTCCTACACTAAAGGTGCCAGCCCTGAAAGCTCTTGCTGGTCCTCATCTCCCACTGGTAACCTCTCAAACGAACCACAAACACTGGGGCTGCGACATTGTTTAGACACTCAAAGATGCAGACGTATCATCGCTTCCTTTTGCTAATTCATGTCAGAGCTCAACACCGAAATTGCAAACGTCCAGCGATTGCTCCTACACTAAAGGCGCCAGCCCTGAAAGCTCTTGCTGGTCCTCATCTCCCACTGGTAACCTCTCAAACGAACCACAAACTCTTGGGCTCTGAACTTGTTTAGCCTACTAAAACTTCCAACGTACACATCCTCTCCTGCTTAATCTGGCCAGAGCCCTACACCGAAATTACGAAAGTACAGCGATTGCTCCTACACTAAAGGTGCCAGCCCTGAAAGCTCTTGCTGGTCCTCATCTCCCACTGGTAACCTCTCAAACGAACCACAAACACTTGGGCTCTGAACTTGTTTAGGCTACTAAAATTTCCAACGTACACAGCCTCTCCTGCTCAATCTGGCCAGAGCCCTACACCGAAATTGCGAACGTCCAGCGATTGCTCCTACACTAAAGGTGCCAGCCCTGAAAGCTCTTGCTGGTCCTCATCTCCCACTGGTAACCTCTCAAACGAACCACAAACTCTTGGGCTCTGAAATTCTTTTGGCTACTAAACCTTCCAACGTACACAGCCTCTCCTGCTCAATCTGGCCAGAGCCCTACACCGAAATTGCGAACGTCCAGCGATTGCTCCTACACTAAAGGTGCCAGCCCTGAAAGCTCTTGCTGGTCCTCATCTCCCACTGGTAACCTCTCAAACGAACCACAAACACTGGGGCTCTGAACTTGTATAGACACTCAAAGATGCAGACGTATCATCGCTTCCTTTTGCTAATTCATGTCAGAGCCCTACACCGAAATTGCGAACGTCCAGCGATTGCTCCTACACTAAAGGTGCCAGCCCTGAAAGCTCTTGCTGGTCCTCATCTCCCACTGGTAACCTCTCAAACGAACCACAAACACTTGGGCTCTGAACTTGTTTAGGCTACTAAAACTTCCAACGTACACAGCCTCTCCTGCTCAACCTGGCCAGAGACCTACACCGAAATTGCGAACGTCCAGCGATTGCTCCTACACTAAAGGTGCCAGCCCTGAAAGCTCTTGCTGGTCCTCATCTCCCACTGGTAACCTCTCAAACGAACCACAAACACTTGGGCTCTGAACTTGTTTAGGCTACTAAAACTTCCAACGTACACAGCCTCTCCTGCTCAATCTGGCCAGAGCCCTACACCGAAATTGCGAACGTCCAGCGATTGCTCCTACACTAAAGGTGCCAGCCCTGAAAGCTCTTGCTGGTCCTCATCTCCCACTGGTAACCTCTCAAACGAACCACAAACACTTGGGCTCTGAACTTCTTTAGGCTACTAAAACCTCCAACGTACACAGCCTCTCCTGCTCAATCTGGCCAGAGCCCTACACCGAAATTGCGAACGTCCAGCGATTGCTCCTACACTAAAGGTGCCAGCCCTGAAAGCTCTTGCTGGTCCTCATCTCCCACTGGTAACCTCTCAAACGAACCACAAACACTGGGGCTGCGACATTGTTTAGACACTCAAAGATGCAGACGTATCATCGCTTCCTTTTGCTAATTCATGTCAGAGCTCAACACCGAAATTGCGAACGTCCAGCGATTGCTCCTACACTAAAGGTGCCAGCCCTGAAAGCTCTTGCTGGTCCTCATCTCCCACTGGTAACCTCTCAAACGAACCACAAACACTTGGGCTCTGAAATTCTTTTGGCTACTAAAACTTCCAACGTACACAGCCTCTCCTGCTTAATCTGGCCAGAGCCCTACACCGAAATTACGAACGTCCAGCGATTGCTCCTACACTAAAGGTGCCAGCCCTGAAAGCTCTTGCTGGTCCTCATCTCCCACTGGTAACCTCTCAAACGAACCACAAACACTTGGGCTCTGAACTTGTTTAGGCTACTAAAACTTCCAACGTACACAGCCTCTCCTGCTCAATCTGGCCAGAGCCCTAAATGGAAATTGCGAAAGTCCAGCGATTGCTCCTACACTAAAGGTGCCAGCCCTGAAAGCTCTTGCTGGTCCTCATCTCCCACTGGTAACCTCTCCAACGAACCACAAACTCTTGGGCTCTGAACTTGTTTAGGCTACTAAAACTTCCAACGTACACAGCCTCTCCTGCTCAATCTGGCCAGAGCCCTACACCGAAATTGCGAACGTCCAGCGATTGCTCCTACACTAAAGGTGCCAGCCCTGAAAGCTCTTGCTGGTCCTCATCTCCCACTGGTAACCTCTCAAACGAACCACAAACACTTGGGCTCTGAACTTGTTTAGGCTACTAAAACTTCCAACGTACACAGCCTCTCCTGCTCAATCTGGCCAGAGCCCTACACCGAAATTGCGAACGTCCAGCGATTGCTCCTACACTAAAGGTGCCAGCCCTGAAAGCTCTTGCTGGTCCTCATCTCCCACTGGTAGCCTCTCAAACGAACCACAAACACTTGGGCTCTGAACTTGTTTAGGCTACTAAAACTTCCAACGTACACAGCCTCTCCTGCTCAATCTGGCCAGAGCCCTACACCGAAATTGCGAACGTCCAGCGATTGCTCCTACACTAAAGGTGCCAGCCCTGAAAGCTCTTGCTGGTCCTCATCTCCCACTGGTAACCTCTCAAACGAACCACAAACTCTTGGGCTCTGAACTTGTTTAGGCTACTAAAACTTCCAACGTACACAGCCTCTCCTGCTCAATCTGGCCAGAGCCCTACACCGAAATTGCGAACGTCCAGTGATTGCTCCTACACTAAAGGTGCCAGCCCTGAAAGCTCTTGCTGGTCCTCATCTCCCACTGGTAACCTCTCAAACGAACCACAAACACTTGGGCTCTGAACTTGTTTAGGCTACTAAAACTTCCAACGTACACAGCCTCTCCTGCTCAATCTGGCCAGAGCCCTACACTGAAATTGCGAACGTCCAGCGATTGCTCCTACACTAAAGGTGCCAGCCCTGAAAGCTCTTGCTGGTCCTCATCTCCCACTGGTAACCTCTCAAACGAACCACAAACACTTGGGCTCTGAACTTGTTTAGGCTACTAAACCTTCCAACGTACACAGCCTCTCCTGCTCAATCTGGCCAGAACCCTACACCGAAATTGCGAACGTCCAGCGATTGCTCCTACACTAAAGGTGCCAGCCCTGAAAGCTCTTGCTGGTCCTCATCTCCCACTGGTAACCTCTCAAACGAACCACAAACACTTGGGCTCTGAGCTTGTTTAGACACACAAAGATGCAGACGTATCATCGCTTCCTTTTGCTAATTCATGTCAGAGCTCAACACCGAAATTGCGAACGTCCAGCGATTGCTCCTACACTAAAGGTGCCAGCCCTGAAAGCTCTTGCTGGTCCTCATCTCCCACTGGTAACCTCTCAAACGAACCACAAACACTTGGGCTCTGAACTTGTTTAGGCTACTAAAACTTCCAACATACACAGCCTCTCCTGCTCAATCTGGCCAGAGCCCTACACCGAAATTGCGAACGTCCAGCGATTGCTCCTACACTAAAGGGGCCAGCCCTGAAAGCTCTTGCTGGTCCTCATCTCCCACTGGTAACCTCTCAAACGAACCACAAACACTTGGGCTGCGACATTGTTTAGACACTCAAAGATGCAGACGTATCATCGCTTCCTTTTGCTAATTCATGTCAGAGCTCAACACCGAAATTGCGAACGTCCAGCGATTGCTCCTACACTAAAGGTGCCAGCCCTGAAAGCTCTTGCTGGTCCTCATCTCCCACTGGTAACCTCTCAAACGAACCACAAACACTTGGGCTCTGAACTTGTTTAGGCTACTAAAACTTCCAACGTACACAGCCTCTCCTGCTCAATCTGGCCAGAGCCCTACACCGAAATTGCAAACGTCCAGCGATTGCTCCTACACTAAAGGTGCCAGCCCTGAAAGCTCTTGCTGGTCCTCATCTCCCACTGGTAACCTCTCAAACGAACCACAAACTCTTGGGCTCTGAACTTGTTTAGGCTACTAAAACTTCCAACGTACACAGCCTCTCCTGCTCAATCTGGCCAGAGCCCTACACCGAAATTGCGAACGTCCAGCGATTGCTCCTACACTAAAGGTGCCAGCCCTGAAAGCTCTTGCTGGTCCTCATCTCCCACTGGTAACCTCTCAAACGAACCACAAACTCTTGGGCTCTGAACTTGTTTAGGCTACTAAAACTTCCAACGTACACAGCCTCTCCTGCTCAATCTGGCCAGAGCCCTACACCGAAATTGCGAACGTCCAGCGATTGCTCCTACACTAAAGGTGCCAGCCCTGAAAGCTCTTGCTGGTCCTCATCTCCCACTGGTAATCTCTCAAACGAACCACAAACACTTGTGCTCTGAAATTCTTTTGGCTACTAAAACTTCCAACGTACACAGCCTCTCCTGCTCAATCTGGCCAGAGCCCTACACCGAAATTGCGAACGTCCAGCGATTGCTCCTACACTAAAGGTGCCAGCCCTGAAAGCTCTTGCTGGTCCTCATCTCCCACTGGTAACCTCTCAAACAAACCACAAACACTTGGGCTCTGAACTTGTTTAGGCTACTAAAACTTCCAACATACACAGCCTCTCCTGCTCAATCTGGCCAGAGCCCTACACCGAAATTGCGAACGTCCAGCGATTGCTCCTACACTAAAGGGGCCAGCCCTGAAAGCTCTTGCTGGTCCTCATCTCCCACTGGTAACCTCTCAAACGAACCACAAACACTTGGGCTGCGACATTGTTTAGACACTCAAAGATGCAGACGTATCATCGCTTCCTTTTGCTAATTCATGTCAGAGCTCAACACCGAAATTGCGAACGTCCAGCGATTGCTCCTACACTAAAGGTGCCAGCCCTGAAAGCTCTTGCTGGTCCTCATCTCCCACTGGTAACCTCTCAAACGAACCACAAACACTTGGGCTCTGAACTTGTTTAGGCTACTAAAACTTCCAACGTACACAGCCTCTCCTGCTCAATCTGGCCAGAGCCCTACACCGAAATTGCAAACGTCCAGCGATTGCTCCTACACTAAAGGTGCCAGCCCTGAAAGCTCTTGCTGGTCCTCATCTCCCACTGGTAACCTCTCAAACGAACCACAAACTCTTGGGCTCTGAACTTGTTTAGGCTACTAAAACTTCCAACGTACACAGCCTCTCCTGCTCAATCTGGCCAGAGCCCTACACCGAAATTGCGAACGTCCAGCGATTGCTCCTACACTAAAGGTGCCAGCCCTGAAAGCTCTTGCTGGTCCTCATCTCCCACTGGTAACCTCTCAAACGAACCACAAACTCTTGGGCTCTGAACTTGTTTAGGCTACTAAAACTTCCAACGTACACAGCCTCTCCTGCTCAATCTGGCCAGAGCCCTACACCGAAATTGAGAACGTCCAGCGATTGCTCCTACACTAAAGGTGCCAGCCCTGAAAGCTCTTGCTGGTCCTCATCTCCCACTGGTAATCTCTCAAACGAACCACAAACACTTGTGCTCTGAAATTCTTTTGGCTACTAAAACTTCCAACGTACACAGCCTCTCCTGCTCAATCTGGCCAGAGCCCTACACCGAAATTGCGAACGTCCAGCGATTGCTCCTACACTAAAGGTGCCAGCCCTGAAAGCTCTTGCTGGTCCTCATCTCCCACTGGTAACCTCTCAAACAAACCACAAACACTTGGGCTCTGAACTTGTTTAGGCTACTAAAACTTCCAACGTACACAGCCTCTCCTGCTCAATCTGGCCAGAGCCCTACACCGAAATTGCGAACGTCCAGCGATTGCTCCTACACTAAAGGTGCCAGCCCTGAAAGCTCTTGCTGGTCCTCATCTCCCACTGGTAACCTCTCAAACGAACCACAAACTCTTGGGCTCTGAACTTGTTTAGGCTACTAAAACTTCCAACGTACACAGCCTCTCCTGCTCAATCTGGCCAGAGCCCTACACCGAAATTGCGAACGTCCAGTGATTGCTCCTACACTAAAGGTGCCAGCCCTGAAAGCTCTTGCTGGTCCTCATCTCCCACTGGGAGCCTCTCAAACGAACCACAAACACTTGGGCTCTGAACTTGTTTAGGCTACTAAAACTTCCAACGTACACAGCCTCTCCTGCTCAATCTGGCCAGAGCCCTACACTGAAATTGCGAACGTCCAGCGATTGCTCCTACACTAAAGGTGCCAGCCCTGAAAGCTCTTGCTGGTCCTCATCTCCCACTGGTAACCTCTCAAACGAACCACAAACACTTGGGCTCTGAACTTGTTTAGACACTCAAAGATGCAGACGTATCATCGCTTCCTTTTGCTAATTCATGTAAAAGCTCAACACCGAAATTGCGAACGTCCAGCGATTGCTCCTACACTAAAGGTGCCAGCCCTGAAAGCTCTTGCTGGTCCTCATCTCCCACTGGTAACCTCTCAAACGAACCACAGACACTTGGGCTCTGAACTTGTTTAGGCTACTAAACCTTCCAACGTACACAGCCTCTCCTGCTCAATCTGGCCAGAGCCCTACACCGAAATTGCGAACGTCCAGCGATTGCTCCTACACTAAAGGTGCCAGCCCTGAAAGCTCTTGCTGGTCCTCATCTCCCACTGGTAACCTCTCAAACGAACCACAAACACTTGGGCTCTGAACTTGTTTAGGCTACTAAACTTCCAACGTACACAGCCTCTCCTGCTCAATCTGGCCAGAGCCCTACACCGAAATTGCGAACGTCCAGCGATTGCTCCTACACTAAAGGTGCCAGCCCTGAAAGCTCTTGCTGGTCCTCATCTCCCACTGGTAACCTCTCAAACGAACCACAAACTCTTGGGCTCTGAACTTGTTTAGGCTACTAAAACTTCCAACGTACACAGCCTCTCCTGCTCAACCTGGCCAGAGACCTACACCGAAATTGCGAACGTCCAGCGATTGCTCCTACACTAAAGGTGCCAGCCCTGAAAGCTCTTGCTGGTCCTCATCTCCCACTGGTAACCTCTCAAACGAACCACAAACACTTGGGCTCTGAACTTGTTTAGACACTCAAAGATGCAGACGTATCATCGCTTCCTTTTGCTAATTCATGTCAGATCTCAACACCGAAATTGCGAACGTCCAGCGATTGCTCCTACACTAAAGGTGCCAGCCCTGAAAGCTCTTGCTGGTCCTCATCTCCCACTGGTAACCTCTCAAACGAACCACAAACACTTGGGCTCTGAACTTGTTTAGGCTACTAAAACTTCCAACGTACACAGCCTCTCCTGCTCAATCTGGCCAGAGCCCTACACCGAAATTGCGAACGTCCAGCGATTGCTCCTACACTAAAGGTGCCAGCCCTGAAAGCTCTTGCTGGTCCTCATCTCCCACTGGTAACCTCTCAAACGAACCACAAACACTGGGGCTCTGAACTTGTATAGACACTCAAAGATGCAGACGTATCATCGCTTCCTTTTGCTAATTCATGTCAGAGCCCTACACCGAAATTGCGAACGTCCAGCGATTGCTCCTACACTAAAGGTGCCAGCCCTGAAAGCTCTTGCTGGTCCTCATCTCCCACTGGTAACCTCTCAAACGAACCACAAACTCTTGGGCTCTGAACTTGTTTAGGCTACTAAAACTTCCAACGTACACAGCCTCTCCTGCTCAACCTGGCCAGAGCCCTACACCGAAATTGCGAACGTCCAGCGATTGCTCCTACACTAAAGGTGCCAGCCCTGAAAGCTCTTGCTGGTCCTCATCTCCCACTGGTAACCTCTCAAACGAACCACAAACACTTGGGCTCTGAACTTGTTTAGGCTACTAAAACTTCCAACGTACACAGCCTCTCCTGCTCAATCTGGCCAGAGCCCTACACCGAAATTGCGAACGTCCAGCGATTGCTCCTACACTAAAGGTGCCAGCCCTGAAAGCTCTTGCTGGTCCTCATCTCCCACTGGTAACCTCTCAAACGAACCACAAACACTTGGGCTCTGAACTTGTTTAGGCTACTAAAACCTCCAACGTACACAGCCTCTCCTGCTCAATCTGGCCAGAGCCCTACACCGAAATTGCGAACGTCCAGCGATTGCTCCTACACTAAAGGTGCCAGCCCTGAAAGCTCTTGCTGGTCCTCATCTCCCACTGGTAACCTCTCAAACGAACCACAAACACTGGGGCTGCGACATTGTTTAGACACTCAAAGATGCAGACGTATCATCGCTTCCTTTTGCTAATTCATGTCAGAGCTCAACACCGAAATTGCGAACGTCCAGCGATTGCTCCTACACTAAAGGTGCCAGCCCTGAAAGCTCTTGCTGGTCCTCATCTCCCACTGGTAACCTCTCAAACGAACCACAAACACTTGGGCTCTGAAGTTCTTTTGGCTACTAAAACTTCCAACGTACACAGCCTCTCCTGCTTAATCTGGCCAGAGCCCTACACCGAAATTACGAAAGTACAGCGATTGCTCCTACACTAAAGGTGCCAGCCCTGAAAGCTCTTGCTGGTCCTCATCTCCCACTGGTAACCTCTCAAACGAACCACAAACACTTGGGCTCTGAACTTGTTTAGGCTACTAAAACTTCCAACGTACACAGCCTCTCCTGCTCAATCTGGCCAGAGCCCTACATCGAAATTGCGAAAGTCCAGCGATTGCTCCTACACTAAAGGTGCCAGCCCTGAAAGCTCTTGCTGGTCCTCATCTCCCACTGGTAACCTCTCAAACGAACCACAAACTCTTGGGCTCTGAACTTGTTTAGGCTACTAAAACTTCCAACGTACACAGCCTCTCCTGCTCAATCTGGCCAGAGCCCTACACCGAAATTGCGAACGTCCAGCGATTGCTCCTACACTAAAGGTGCCAGCCCTGAAAGCTCTTGCTGGTCCTCATCTCCCACTGGTAACCTCTCAAACGAACCACAAACTCTTGGGCTCTGAACTTGTTTAGGCTACTAAAACTTCCAATGTACACAGCCTCTCCTGCTCAATCTGGCCAGAGCCCTACACCGAAATTGCGAACGTCCAGCGATTGCTCCTACACTAAAGGTGCCAGCCCTGAAAGCTCTTGCTGGTCCTCATCTCCCACTGGTAACCTCTCAAACGAACCACAAACTCTTGGGCTCTGAACTTGTTTAGGCTACTAAAACTTCCAACGTACACAGCCTCTCCTGCTCAATCTGGCCAGAGCCCTACACCGAAATTGCGAACGTCCAGTGATTGCTCCTACACTAAAGGTGCCAGCCCTGAAAGCTCTTGCTGGTCCTCATCTCCCACTGGTAACCTCTCAAACGAACCACAAACACTTGGGCTCTGAACTTGTTTAGGCTACTAAAACTTCCAACGTACACAGCCTCTCCTGCTCAATCTGGCCAGAGCCCTACACTGAAATTGCGAACGTCCAGCGATTGCTCCTACACTAAAGGTGCCAGCCCTGAAAGCTCTTGCTGGTCCTCATCTCCCACTGGTAACCTCTCAAACGAACCACAAACACTTGGGCTCTGAACTTGTTTAGGCTACTAAACCTTCCAACGTACACAGCCTCTCCTGCTCAATCTGGCCAGAACCCTACACCGAAATTGCGAACGTCCAGCGATTGCTCCTACACTAAAGGTGCCAGCCCTGAAAGCTCTTGCTGGTCCTCATCTCCCACTGGTAACCTCTCAAACGAACCACAGACACTTGGGCTCTGAACTTGTTTAGACACTCAAAGATGCAGACGTATCATCGCTTCCTTTTGCTAATTCATGTCAGATCTCAACACCGAAATTGCGAACGTCCAGCGATTGCTCCTACACTAAAGGTGCCAGCCCTGAAAGCTCTTGCTGGTCCTCATCTCCCACTGGTAACCTCTCAAACGAACCACAAACACTTGGGCTCTGAACTTATTTAGGCTACTAAAACTTCCAACGTACACAGCCTCTCCTGCTCAATCTGGCCAGAGCACTACACCGAAATTGCGAACGTCCAGCGATTGCTCCTACACTAAAGGTGCCAGCCCTGAAAGCTCTTGCTGGTCCTCATCTCCCACTGGTAACCTCTCAAACGAACCACAAACACTGGGGCTGCGACATTGTTTAGACACTCAAAGATGCAGACGTATCATCGCTTCCTTTTGCTAATTCATGTCAGAGCTCAACACCGAAATTGCGAACGTCCAGCGATTGCTCCTACACTAAAGGTGCCAGCCCTGAAAGCTCTTGCTGGTCCTCATCTCCCACTGGTAACCTCTCAAACAAACCACAAACACTTGGGCTCTGAACTTGTTTAGGCTACTAAACCTTCCAACGTACACAGCCTCTCCTGCTCAATCTGGTCAGAGCCCTACACCGAAATTGCGAACGTCCAGCGATTGCTCCTACACTAAAGGTGCCAGCCCTGAAAGCTCTTGCTGGTCCTCATCTCCCACTGGTAACCTCTCAAACGAACCACAAACTCTTGGGCTCTGAACTTGTTTAGGCTACTAAAACTTCCAACGTACACAGCCTCTCCTGCTCAATCTGGCCGGAGCCCTACACCGAAATTGCGAACGTCCAGCGATTGCTCCTACACTAAAGGTGCCAGCCCTGAAAGCTCTTGCTGGTCCTCATCTCCCACTGGTAATCTCTCAAACGAACCACAAACACTTGTGCTCTGAAATTCTTTTGGCTACTAAAACTTCCAACGTACACAGCCTCTCCTGCTCAATCTGGCCAGAGCCCTACACCGAAATTGCGAACGTCCAGCGATTGCTCCTACACTAAAGGTGCCAGCCCTGAAAGCTCTTGCTGGTCCTCATCTCCCACTGGTAACCTCTCAAACGAACCACAGACACTTGGGCTCTGAACTTGTTTAGACACTCAAAGATGCAGACGTATCATCGCTTCCTTTTGCTAATTCATGTCAGATCTCAACACCGAAATTGCGAACGTCCAGCGAATGCTCCTACACTAAAGGTGCCAGCCCTGAAAGCTCTTGCTGGTCCTCATCTCCCACTGGTAACCTCTCAAACGAACCACAAACACTTGGGCTCTGAACTTATTTAGGCTACTAAAACTTCCAACGTACACAGCCTCTCCTGCTCAATCTGGCCAGAGCACTACACCGAAATTGCGAACGTCCAGCGATTGCTCCTACACTAAAGGTGCCAGCCCTGAAAGCTCTTGCTGGTCCTCATCTCCCACTGGTAACCTCTCAAACGAACCACAAACACTGGGGCTGCGACATTGTTTAGACACTCAAAGATGCAGACGTATCATCGCTTCCTTTTGCTAATTCATGTCAGAGCTCAACACCGAAATTGCGAACGTCCAGCGATTGCTCCTACACTAAAGGTGCCAGCCCTGAAAGCTCTTGCTGGTCCTCATCTCCCACTGGTAACCTCTCAAACAAACCACAAACACTTGGGCTCTGAACTTGTTTAGGCTACTAAACCTTCCAACGTACACAGCCTCTCCTGCTCAATCTGGTCAGAGCCCTACACCGAAATTGCGAACGTCCAGCGATTGCTCCTACACTAAAGGTGCCAGCCCTGAAAGCTCTTGCTGGTCCTCATCTCCCACTGGTAACCTCTCAAACGAACCACAAACTCTTGGGCTCTGAACTTGTTTAGGCTACTAAAACTTCCAACGTACACAGCCTCTCCTGCTCAATCTGGCCGGAGCCCTACACCGAAATTGCGAACGTCCAGCGATTGCTCCTACACTAAAGGTGCCAGCCCTGAAAGCTCTTGCTGGTCCTCATCTCCCACTGGTAACCTCTCAAACGAACCACAAACACTGGGGCTGCGACATTGTTTAGACACTCAAAGATGCAGACGTATCATCGCTTCCTTTTGCTAATTCATGTCAGAGCTCAACACCGAAATTGCGAACGTCCAGCGATTGCTCCTACACTAAAGGTGCCAGCCCTGAAAGCTCTTGCTGGTCCTCATCTCCCACTGGTAACCTCTCAAACGAACCACAAACACTTGGGCTCTGAAGTTCTTTTGGCTACTAAAACTTCCAACGTACACAGCCTCTCCTGCTTAATCTGGCCAGAGCCCTACACCGAAATTACGAAAGTACAGCGATTGCTCCTACACTAAAGGTGCCAGCCCTGAAAGCTCTTGCTGGTCCTCATCTCCCACTGGTAACCTCTCAAACGAACCACAAACACTTGGGCTCTGAACTTGTTTAGGCTACTAAAACTTCCAACGTACACAGCCTCTCCTGCTCAATCTGGCCAGAGCCCTACATCGAAATTGCGAAAGTCCAGCGATTGCTCCTACACTAAAGGTGCCAGCCCTGAAAGCTCTTGCTGGTCCTCATCTCCCACTGGTAACCTCTCAAACGAACCACAAACTCTTGGGCTCTGAACTTGTTTAGGCTACTAAAACTTCCAACGTACACAGCCTCTCCTGCTCAATCTGGCCAGAGCCCTACACCGAAATTGCGAACGTCCAGCGATTGCTCCTACACTAAAGGTGCCAGCCCTGAAAGCTCTTGCTGGTCCTCATCTCCCACTGGTAACCTCTCAAACGAACCACAAACTCTTGGGCTCTGAACTTGTTTAGGCTACTAAAACTTCCAATGTACACAGCCTCTCCTGCTCAATCTGGCCAGAGCCCTACACCGAAATTGCGAACGTCCAGCGATTGCTCCTACACTAAAGGTGCCAGCCCTGAAAGCTCTTGCTGGTCCTCATCTCCCACTGGTAACCTCTCAAACGAACCACAAACTCTTGGGCTCTGAACTTGTTTAGGCTACTAAAACTTCCAACGTACACAGCCTCTCCTGCTCAATCTGGCCAGAGCCCTACACCGAAATTGCGAACGTCCAGTGATTGCTCCTACACTAAAGGTGCCAGCCCTGAAAGCTCTTGCTGGTCCTCATCTCCCACTGGTAACCTCTCAAACGAACCACAAACACTTGGGCTCTGAACTTGTTTAGGCTACTAAAACTTCCAACGTACACAGCCTCTCCTGCTCAATCTGGCCAGAGCCCTACACTGAAATTGCGAACGTCCAGCGATTGCTCCTACACTAAAGGTGCCAGCCCTGAAAGCTCTTGCTGGTCCTCATCTCCCACTGGTAACCTCTCAAACGAACCACAAACACTTGGGCTCTGAACTTGTTTAGGCTACTAAACCTTCCAACGTACACAGCCTCTCCTGCTCAATCTGGCCAGAACCCTACACCGAAATTGCGAACGTCCAGCGATTGCTCCTACACTAAAGGTGCCAGCCCTGAAAGCTCTTGCTGGTCCTCATCTCCCACTGGTAACCTCTCAAACGAACCACAGACACTTGGGCTCTGAACTTGTTTAGACACTCAAAGATGCAGACGTATCATCGCTTCCTTTTGCTAATTCATGTCAGATCTCAACACCGAAATTGCGAACGTCCAGCGATTGCTCCTACACTAAAGGTGCCAGCCCTGAAAGCTCTTGCTGGTCCTCATCTCCCACTGGTAACCTCTCAAACGAACCACAAACACTTGGGCTCTGAACTTATTTAGGCTACTAAAACTTCCAACGTACACAGCCTCTCCTGCTCAATCTGGCCAGAGCACTACACCGAAATTGCGAACGTCCAGCGATTGCTCCTACACTAAAGGTGCCAGCCCTGAAAGCTCTTGCTGGTCCTCATCTCCCACTGGTAACCTCTCAAACGAACCACAAACACTGGGGCTGCGACATTGTTTAGACACTCAAAGATGCAGACGTATCATCGCTTCCTTTTGCTAATTCATGTCAGAGCTCAACACCGAAATTGCGAACGTCCAGCGATTGCTCCTACACTAAAGGTGCCAGCCCTGAAAGCTCTTGCTGGTCCTCATCTCCCACTGGTAACCTCTCAAACAAACCACAAACACTTGGGCTCTGAACTTGTTTAGGCTACTAAACCTTCCAACGTACACAGCCTCTCCTGCTCAATCTGGTCAGAGCCCTACACCGAAATTGCGAACGTCCAGCGATTGCTCCTACACTAAAGGTGCCAGCCCTGAAAGCTCTTGCTGGTCCTCATCTCCCACTGGTAACCTCTCAAACGAACCACAAACTCTTGGGCTCTGAACTTGTTTAGGCTACTAAAACTTCCAACGTACACAGCCTCTCCTGCTCAATCTGGCCGGAGCCCTACACCGAAATTGCGAACGTCCAGCGATTGCTCCTACACTAAAGGTGCCAGCCCTGAAAGCTCTTGCTGGTCCTCATCTCCCACTGGTAATCTCTCAAACGAACCACAAACACTTGTGCTCTGAAATTCTTTTGGCTACTAAAACTTCCAACGTACACAGCCTCTCCTGCTCAATCTGGCCAGAGCCCTACACCGAAATTGCGAACGTCCAGCGATTGCTCCTACACTAAAGGTGCCAGCCCTGAAAGCTCTTGCTGGTCCTCATCTCCCACTGGTAACCTCTCAAACGAACCACAGACACTTGGGCTCTGAACTTGTTTAGACACTCAAAGATGCAGACGTATCATCGCTTCCTTTTGCTAATTCATGTCAGATCTCAACACCGAAATTGCGAACGTCCAGCGATTGCTCCTACACTAAAGGTGCCAGCCCTGAAAGCTCTTGCTGGTCCTCATCTCCCACTGGTAACCTCTCAAACGAACCACAAACACTTGGGCTCTGAACTTATTTAGGCTACTAAAACTTCCAACGTACACAGCCTCTCCTGCTCAATCTGGCCAGAGCACTACACCGAAATTGCGAACGTCCAGCGATTGCTCCTACACTAAAGGTGCCAGCCCTGAAAGCTCTTGCTGGTCCTCATCTCCCACTGGTAACCTCTCAAACGAACCACAAACACTGGGGCTGCGACATTGTTTAGACACTCAAAGATGCAGACGTATCATCGCTTCCTTTTGCTAATTCATGTCAGAGCTCAACACCGAAATTGCGAACGTCCAGCGATTGCTCCTACACTAAAGGTGCCAGCCCTGAAAGCTCTTGCTGGTCCTCATCTCCCACTGGTAACCTCTCAAACAAACCACAAACACTTGGGCTCTGAACTTGTTTAGGCTACTAAACCTTCCAACGTACACAGCCTCTCCTGCTCAATCTGGTCAGAGCCCTACACCGAAATTGCGAACGTCCAGCGATTGCTCCTACACTAAAGGTGCCAGCCCTGAAAGCTCTTGCTGGTCCTCATCTCCCACTGGTAACCTCTCAAACGAACCACAAACTCTTGGGCTCTGAACTTGTTTAGGCTACTAAAACTTCCAACGTACACAGCCTCTCCTGCTCAATCTGGCCGGAGCCCTACACCGAAATTGCGAACGTCCAGCGATTGCTCCTACACTAAAGGTGCCAGCCCTGAAAGCTCTTGCTGGTCCTCATCTCCCACTGGTAATCTCTCAAACGAACCACAAACACTTGTGCTCTGAAATTCTTTTGGCTACTGAAACTTCCAACGTACACAGCCTCTCCTGCTCAATCTGGCCAGAGCCCTACACCGAAATTGCGAACGTCCAGCGATTGCTCCTACACTAAAGGTGCCAGCCCTGAAAGCTCTTGCTGGTCCTCATCTCCCACTGGTAACCTCTCAAACGAACCACAAACACTTGGGCTCTGAACTTGTTTAGGCTACTAAAACTTCCAACGTACACAGCCTCTCCTGCTCAATCTGGCCAGAGCCCTACACCGAAATTGCGAACGTCCAGCGATTGCTCCTACACTAAAGGTGCCAGCCCTGAAAGCTCTTGCTGGTCCTCATCTCCCACTGGTAACCTCTCAAACGAACCACAAACACTTGGGCTCTGAACTTGTTTAGGCTACTAAAACTTCCAACGTACACAGCCTCTCCTGCTCAATCTGGCCAGAGCCCTACACCGAAATTGCGAACGTCCAGCGATTGCTCCTACACTAAAGGTGCCAGCCCTGAAAGCTCTTGCTGGTCCTCATCTCCCACTGGTAACCTCTCAAACGAACCACAAACACTTGGGCTCTGAACTTGTTTAGGCTACTAAAACTTCCAACGTACACAGCCTCTCCTGCTCAATCTGGCCAGAGCCCTACACCGAAATTGCGAACGTCCAGCGATTGCTCCTACACTAAAGGTGCCAGCCCTGAAAGCTCTTGCTGGTCCTCATCTCCCACTGGTAACCTCTCAAACGAACCACAAGCACTGGGGCTCTGAACTTGTATAGACACTCAAAGATGCAGACGTATCATCGCTTCCTTTTGCTAATTCATGTCAGAGCCCTACACCGAAATTGCGAACGTCCAGCGATTGCTCCTACACTAAAGGTGCCAGCCCTGAAAGCTCTTGCTGGTCCTCATCTCCCACTGGTAACCTCTCAAACGAACCACAAACTCTTGGGCTCTGAACTTGTTTAGGCTACTAAAACTTCCAACGTACACAGCCTCTCCTGCTCAACCTGGCCAGAGACCTACACCGAAATTGCGAACGTCCAGCGATTGCTCCTACACTAAAGGTGCCAGCCCTGAAAGCTCTTGCTGGTCCTCATCTCCCACTGGTAACCTCTCAAACGAACCACAAACACTTGGGCTCTGAACTTGTTTAGGCTACTAAAACTTCCAACGTACACAGCCTCTCCTGCTCAATCTGGCCAGAGCCCTACACCGAAATTGCGAACGTCCAGCGATTGCTCCTACACTAAAGGTGCCAGCCCTGAAAGCTCTTGCTGGTCCTCATCTCCCACTGGTAACCTCTCAAATGAACCACAAACACTTGGGCTCTGAACTTGTTTAGGCTACTAAAACCTCCAACGTACACAGCCTCTCCTGCTCAATCTGGCCAGAGCCCTACACCGAAATTGCGAACGTCCAGCGATTGCTCCTACACTAAAGGTGCCAGCCCTGAAAGCTCTTGCTGGTCCTCATCTCCCACTGGTAACCTCTCAAACGAACCACAAACACTGGGGCTGCGACATTGTTTAGACACTCAAAGATGCAGACGTATCATCGCTTCCTTTTGCTAATTCATGTCAGAGCTCAACACCGAAATTGCGAACGTCCAGCAATTGCTCCTACACTAAAGGTGCCAGCCCTGAAAGCTCTTGCTGGTCCTCATCTCCCACTGGTAACCTCTCAAACGAACCACAAACTCTTGGGCTCTGAACTTGTGTAGGCTACTAAAACTTCCAACGTACACAGCCTCTCCTGCTCAATCTGGCCGGAGCCCTACACCGAAATTGCGAACGTCCAGCGATTGCTCCTACACTAAAGGTGCCAGCCCTGAAAGCTCTTGCTGGTCCTCATCTCCCACTGGTAATCTCTCAAACGAACCACAAACACTTGTGCTCTGAAATTCTTTTGGCTACTAAAACTTCCAACGTACACAGCCTCTCCTGCTCAATCTGGCCAGAGCCCTACACCGAAATTGCGAACGTCCAGCGATTGCTCCTACACTAAAGGTGCCAGCCCTGAAAGCTCTTGCTGGTCCTCATCTCCCACTGGTAACCTCTCAAACGAACCACAAACACTTGGGCTCTGAACTTGTTTAGGCTACTAAAACTTCCAACGTACACAGCCTCTCCTGCTCAATCTGGCCAGAGCCCTACACCGAAATTGCGAACGTCCAGCGATTGCTCCTACACTAAAGGTGCCAGCCCTGAAAGCTCTTGCTGGTCCTCATCTCCCACTGGTAACCTCTCAAACGAACCACAAACACTGGGGCTCTGAACTTGTTTAGGCTACTAAAACTTCCAACGTACACAGCCTCTCCTGCTCAATCTGGCCAGAGCCCTACACCGAAATTGCGAACGTCCAGCGATTGCTCCTACACTAAAGGTGCCAGCCCTGAAAGCTCTTGCTGGTCCTCATCTCCCACTGGTAACCTCTCAAACGAACCACAAACTCTTGGGCTCTGAAATTCTTTTGGCTACTAAAACTTCCAACGTACACAGCCTCTCCTGCTCAATCTGGCCAGAGCCCTACACCGAAATTGCGAACGTCCAGCGATTGCTCCTACACTAAAGGTGCCAGCCCTGAAAGCTCTTGCTGCTCCTCATCTCCCACTGGTAACCTCTCAAACGAACCACAAACACTGGGGCTCTGAACTTGTATAGACACTCAAAGATGCAGACGTATCATCGCTTCCTTTTGCTAATTCATGTCAGAGCCCTACACCGAAATTGCGAACGTCCAGCGATTGCTCCTACACTAAAGGTGCCAGCCCTGAAAGCTCTTGCTGGTCCTCATCTCCCACTGGTAACCTCTCAAACGAACCACAAACTCTTGGGCTCTGAACTTGTTTAGGCTACTAAAACTTCCAACGTACACAGCCTCTCCTGCTCAACCCGGCCAGAGACCTACACCGAAATTGCGAACGTCCAGCGATTGCTCCTACACTAAAGGTGCCAGCCCTGAAAGCTCTTGCTGGTCCTCATCTCCCACTGGTAACCTCTCAAACGAACGACAAACACTTGGGCTCTGAACTTGTTTAGGCTACTAAACCTTCCAACGTACACAGCCTCTCCTGCTCAATCTGGCCAGAGCCCTACACCAAAATTGCGAACGTCCAGCGATTGCTCCTACACTAAAGGTGCCAGCCCTGAAAGCTCTTGCTGGTCCTCATCTCCCACTGGTAACCTCTTAAATGAACCACAAACACTTGGGCTCTGAACTTGTTTAGGCTACTAAAACCTCCAACGTACACAGCCTCTCCTGCTCAATCTGGCCGGAGCCCTACACCGAAATTGCGAACGTCCAGCGATTGCTCCTACACTAAAGGTGCCAGCCCTGAAAGCTCTTGCTGGTCCTCATCTCCCACTGGTAACCTCTCAAACGAACCACAAACTCTTGGGCTCTGAAATTCTTTTGGCTACTAAAACTTCCAACGTACACAGCCTCTCCTGCTCAATCTGGCCAGAGCCCTACACCGAAATTGCGAACGTCCAGCGATTGCTCCTACACTAAAGGTGCCAGCCCTGAAAGCTCTTGCTGGTCCTCATCTCCCACTGGTAACCTCTCAAACGAACCACAAACACTGGGGCTCTGAACTTGTATAGACACTCAAAGATGCAGACGTATCATCGCTTCCTTTTGCTAATTCATGTCAGAGCCCTACACCGAAATTGCGAACGTCCAGCGATTGCTCCTACACTAAAGGTGCCAGCCCTGAAAGCTCTTGCTGGTCCTCATCTCCCACTGGTAACCTCTCAAACGAACCACAAACTCTTGGGCTCTGAACTTGTTTAGGCTACTAAAACTTCCAACGTACACAGCCTCTCCTGCTCAACCTGGCCAGAGACCTACACCGAAATTGCGAACGTCCAGCGATTGCTCCTACACTAAAGGTGCCAGCCCTGAAAGCTCTTGCTGGTCCTCATCTCCCACTGGTAACCTCTCAAACGAACCACAAACACTTGGGCTCTGAACTTGTTTAGGCTACTAAAACTTCCAACGTACACAGCCTCTCCTGCTCAATCTGGCCAGAGCCCTACACCGAAATTGCGAACGTCCAGCGATTGCTCCTACACTAAAGGTGCCAGCCCTGAAAGCTCTTGCTGGTCCTCATCTCCCACTGGTAACCTCTTAAATGAACCACAAACACTTGGGCTCTGAACTTGTTTAGGCTACTAAAACCTCCAACGTACACAGCCTCTCCTGCTCAATCTGGCCAGAGCCCTACACCGAAATTGCGAACGTCCAGCGATTGCTCCTACACTAAAGGTGCCAGCCCTGAAAGCTCTTGCTGGTCCTCATCTCCCACTGGTAACCTCTCAAACGAACCACAAACACTGGGGCTGCGACATTGTTTAGACACTCAAAGATGCAGACGTATCATCGCTTCCTTTTGCTAATTCATGTCAGAGCTCAACACCGAAATTGCGAACGTCCAGCAATTGCTCCTACACTAAAGGTGCCAGCCCTGAAAGCTCTTGCTGGTCCTCATCTCCCACTGGTAACCTCTCAAACGAACCACAAACTCTTGGGCTCTGAACTTGTTTAGGCTACTAAAACTTCCAACGTACACAGCCTCTCCTGCTCAATCTGGCCGGAGCCCTACACCGAAATTGCGAACGTCCAGCGATTGCTCCTACACTAAAGGTGCCAGCCCTGAAAGCTCTTGCTGGTCCTCATCTCCCACTGGTAATCTCTCAAACGAACCACAAACACTTGTGCTCTGAAATTCTTTTGGCTACTAAAACTTCCAACGTACACAGCCTCTCCTGCTCAATCTGGCCAGAGCCCTACACCGAAATTGCGAACGTCCAGCGATTGCTCCTACACTAAAGGTGCCAGCCCTGAAAGCTCTTGCTGGTCCTCATCTCCCACTGGTAACCTCTCAAACGAACCACAAACACTTGGGCTCTGAACTTGTTTAGGCTACTAAAACTTCCAACGTACACAGCCTCTCCTGCTCAATCTGGCCAGAGCCCTACACCGAAATTGCGAACGTCCAGCGATTGCTCCTACAGTAAAGGTGCCAGCCCTGAAAGCTCTTGCTGGTCCTCATCTCCCACTGGTAACCTCTAAAACGAACCACAAACACTGGGGCTCTGAACTTGTTTAGGCTACTAAAACTTCCAACGTACACAGCCTCTCCTGCTCAATCTGGCCAGAGCCCTACACCGAAATTGCGAACGTCCAGCGATTGCTCCTACACTAAAGGTGCCAGCCCTGAAAGCTCTTGCTGGTCCTCATCTCCCACTGGTAACCTCTCAAACGAACCACAAACACTTGGGCTCTGAACTTGTTTAGGCTACTAAAACTTCCAACGTACACAGCCTCTCCTGCTCAATCTGGCCAGAGCCCTACACCGAAATTGCGAACGTCCAGCGATTGCTCCTACACTAAAGGTGCCAGCCCTGAAAGCTCTTGCTGCTCCTCATCTCCCACTGGTAACCTCTCAAACGAACCACAAACACTGGGGCTCTGAACTTGTATAGACACTCAAAGATGCAGACGTATCATCGCTTCCTTTTGCCAATTCATGTCAGAGCCCTACACCGAAATTGCGAACGTCCAGCGATTGCTCCTACACTAAAGGTGCCAGCCCTGAAAGCTCTTGCTGGTCCTCATCTCCCACTGGTAACCTCTCAAACGAACCACAAACTCTTGGGCTCTGAACTTGTTTAGGCTACTAAAACTTCCAACGTACACAGCCTCTCCTGCTCAACCCGGCCAGAGCCCTACACCGAAATTGCGAACGTCCAGCGATTGCTCCTACACTAAAGGTGCCAGCCCTGAAAGCTCTTGCTGGTCCTCATCTCCCACTGGTAACCTCTCAAACGAACGACAAACACTTGGGCTCTGAACTTGTTTAGGCTACTAAAACTTCCAACGTACACAGCCTCTCCTGCTCAATCTGGCCAGAGCCCTACACCGAAATTGCGAACGTCCAGCGATTGCTCCTACACTAAAGGTGCCAGCCCTGAAAGCTCTTGCTGGTCCTCATCTCCCACTGGTAACCTCTTAAATGAACCACAAACACTTGGGCTCTGAACTTGTTTAGGCTACTAAAACCTCCAACGTACACAGCCTCTCCTGCTCAATCTGGCCGGAGCCCTACACCGAAATTGCGAACGTCCAGCGATTGCTCCTACACTAAAGGTGCCAGCCCTGAAAGCTCTTGCTGGTCCTCATCTCCCACTGGTAACCTCTCAAACGAACCACAAACTCTTGGGCTCTGAAATTCTTTTGGCTACTAAAACTTCCAACGTACACAGCCTCTCCTGCTCAATCTGGCCAGAGCCCTACACCGAAATTGCGAACGTCCAGCGATTGCTCCTACACTAAAGGTGCCAGCCCTGAAAGCTCTTGCTGGTCCTCATCTCCCACTGGTAACCTCTCAAACGAACCACAAACACTGGGGCTCTGAACTTGTATAGACACTCAAAGATGCAGACGTATCATCGCTTCCTTTTGCTAATTCATGTCAGAGCCCTACACCGAAATTGCGAACGTCCAGCGATTGCTCCTACACTAAAGGTGCCAGCCCTGAAAGCTCTTGCTGGTCCTCATCTCCCACTGGTAACCTCTCAAACGAACCACAAACTCTTGGGCTCTGAACTTGTTTAGGCTACTAAAACTTCCAACGTACACAGCCTCTCCTGCTCAACCTGGCCAGAGACCTACACCGAAATTGCGAACGTCCAGCGATTGCTCCTACACTAAAGGTGCCAGCCCTGAAAGCTCTTGCTGGTCCTCATCTCCCACTGGTAACCTCTCAAACGAACCACAAACACTTGGGCTCTGAACTTGTTTAGGCTACTAAAACTTCCAACGTACACAGCCTCTCCTGCTCAATCTGGCCAGAGCCCTACACCGAAATTGCGAACGTCCAGCGATTGCTCCTACACTAAAGGTGCCAGCCCTGAAAGCTCTTGCTGGTCCTCATCTCCCACTGGTAACCTCTTAAATGAACCACAAACACTTGGGCTCTGAACTTGTTTAGGCTACTAAAACCTCCAACGTACACAGCCTCTCCTGCTCAATCTGGCCAGAGCCCTACACCGAAATTGCGAACGTCCAGCGATTGCTCCTACACTAAAGGTGCCAGCCCTGAAAGCTCTTGCTGGTCCTCATCTCCCACTGGTAACCTCTCAAACGAACCACAAACACTGGGGCTGCGACATTGTTTAGACACTCAAAGATGCAGACGTATCATCGCTTCCTTTTGCTAATTCATGTCAGAGCTCAACACCGAAATTGCGAACGTCCAGCAATTGCTCCTACACTAAAGGTGCCAGCCCTGAAAGCTCTTGCTGGTCCTCATCTCCCACTGGTAACCTCTCAAACGAACCACAAACTCTTGGGCTCTGAACTTGTTTAGGCTACTAAAACTTCCAACGTACACAGCCTCTCCTGCTCAATCTGGCCAGAGCCCTACACCGAAATTGCGAACGTCCAGCGATTGCTCCTACACTAAAGGTGCCAGCCCTGAAAGCTCTTGCTGGTCCTCATCTCCCACTGGTAATCTCTCAAACGAACCACAAACACTTGTGCTCTGAAATTCTTTTGGCTACTAAAACTTCCAACGTACACAGCCTCTCCTGCTCAATCTGGCCAGAGCCCTACACCGAAATTGCGAACGTCCAGCGATTGCTCCTACACTAAAGGTGCCAGCCCTGAAAGCTCTTGCTGGTCCTCATCTCCCACTGGTAACCTCTCAAACGAACCACAAACACTTGGGCTCTGAACTTGTTTAGGCTACTAAAACTTCCAACGTACACAGCCTCTCCTGCTCAATCTGGCCAGAGCCCTACACCGAAATTGCGAACGTCCAGCGATTGCTCCTACAGTAAAGGTGCCAGCCCTGAAAGCTCTTGCTGGTCCTCATCTCCCACTGGTAACCTCTAAAACGAACCACAAACACTGGGGCTCTGAACTTGTTTAGGCTACTAAAACTTCCAACGTACACAGCCTCTCCTGCTCAATCTGGCCAGAGCCCTACACCGAAATTGCGAACGTCCAGCGATTGCTCCTACACTAAAGGTGCCAGCCCTGAAAGCTCTTGCTGGTCCTCATCTCCCACTGGTAACCTCTCAAACGAACCACAAACACTTGGGCTCTGAACTTGTTTAGGCTACTAAAACTTCCAACGTACACAGCCTCTCCTGCTCAATCTGGCCAGAGCCCTACACCGAAATTGCGAACGTCCAGCGATTGCTCCTACACTAAAGGTGCCAGCCCTGAAAGCTCTTGCTGGTCCTCATCTCCCACTGGTAACCTCTCAAACGAACCACAAACTCTTGGGCTCTGAAATTCTTTTGGCTACTAAAACTTCCAACGTACACAGCCTCTCCTGCTCAATCTGGCCAGAGCCCTACACCGAAATTGCGAACGTCCAGCGATTGCTCCTACACTAAAGGTGCCAGCCCTGAAAGCTCTTGCTGGTCCTCATCTCCCACTGGTAACCTCTAAAACGAACCACAAACACTGGGGCTCTGAACTTGTTTAGGCTACTAAAACTTCCAACGTACACAGCCTCTCCTGCTCAATCTGGCCAGAGCCCTACACCGAAATTGCGAACGTCCAGCGATTGCTCCTACACTAAAGGTGCCAGCCCTGAAAGCTCTTGCTGGTCCTCATCTCCCACTGGTAACCTCTCAAACGAACCACAAACACTGGGGCTGCGACATTGTTTAGACACTCAAAGATGCAGACGTATCATCGCTTCCTTTTGCTAATTCATGTCAGAGCTCAACACCGAAATTGCGAACGTCCAGCAATTGCTCCTACACTAAAGGTGCCAGCCCTGAAAGCTCTTGCTGGTCCTCATCTCCCACTGGTAACCTCTCAAACGAACCACAAACTCTTGGGCTCTGAACTTGTGTAGGCTACTAAAACCTCCAACGTACACAGCCTCTCCTGCTCAATCTGGCCGGAGCCCTACACCGAAATTGCGAACGTCCAGCGATTGCTCCTACACTAAAGGTGCCAGCCCTGAAAGCTCTTGCTGGTCCTCATCTCCCACTGGTAATCTCTCAAACGAACCACAAACACTTGTGCTCTGAAATTCTTTTGGCTACTAAAACTTCCAACGTACACAGCCTCTCCTGCTCAATCTGGCCAGAGCCCTACACCGAAATTGCGAACGTCCAGCGATTGCTCCTACACTAAAGGTGCCAGCCCTGAAAGCTCTTGCTGGTCCTCATCTCCCACTGGTAACCTCTCAAACGAACCACAAACACTTGGGCTCTGAACTTGTTTAGGCTACTAAAACTTCCAACGTACACAGCCTCTCCTGCTCAATCTGGCCAGAGCCCTACACCGAAATTGCGAACGTCCAGCGATTGCTCCTACACTAAAGGTGCCAGCCCTGAAAGCTCTTGCTGGTCCTCATCTCCCACTGGTAACCTCTAAAACGAACCACAAACACTGGGGCTCTGAACTTCTTTAGGCTACTAAAACTTCCAACGTACACAGCCTCTCCTGCTCAATCTGGCCAGAGCCCTACACCGAAATTGCGAACGTCCAGCGATTGCTCCTACACTAAAGGTGCCAGCCCTGAAAGCTCTTGCTGGTCCTCATCTCCCACTGGTAACCTCTCAAACGAACCACAAACTCTTGGGCTCTGAAATTCTTTTGGCTACTAAAACTTCCAACGTACACAGCCTCTCCTGCTCAATCTGGCCAGAGCCCTACACCGAAATTGCGAACGTCCAGCGATTGCTCCTACACTAAAGGTGCCAGCCCTGAAAGCTCTTGCTGCTCCTCATCTCCCACTGGTAACCTCTCAAACGAACCACAAACACTGGGGCTCTGAACTTGTATAGACACTCAAAGATGCAGACGTATCATCGCTTCCTTTTGCTAATTCATGTCAGAGCCCTACACCGAAATTGCGAACGTCCAGCGATTGCTCCTACACTAAAGGTGCCAGCCCTGAAAGCTCTTGCTGGTCCTCATCTCCCACTGGTAACCTCTCAAACGAACCACAAACTCTTGGGCTCTGAACTTGTTTAGGCTAGTAAAACTTCCAACGTACACAGCCTCTCCTGCTCAACCTGGCCAGAGACCTACACCGAAATTGCGAACAGTCCAGCGATTGCTCCTACACTAAAGGTGCCAGCCCTGAAAGCTCTTGCTGGTCCTCATCTCCCACTGGTAACCTCTCAAACGAACGACAAACACTTGGGCTCTGAACTTGTTTAGGCTACTAAAACTTCCAACGTACACAGCCTCTCCTGCTCAATCTGGCCAGAGCCCTACACCGAAATTGCGAACGTCCAGCGATTGCTCCTACACTAAAGGTGCCAGCCCTGAAAGCTCTTGCTGGTCCTCATCTCCCACTGGTAACCTCTTAAATGAACCACAAACACTTGGGCTCTGAACTTGTTTAGGCTACTAAAACCTCCAACGTACACAGCCTCTCCTGCTCAATCTGGCCGGAGCCCTACACCGAAATTGCGAACGTCCAGCGATTGCTCCTACACTAAAGGTGCCAGCCCTGAAAGCTCTTGCTGGTCCTCATCTCCCACTGGTAACCTCTCAAACGAACCACAAACTCTTGGGCTCTGAAATTCTTTTGGCTACTAAAACTTCCAACGTACACAGCCTCTCCTGCTCAATCTGGCCAGAGCCCTACACCGAAATTGCGAACGTCCAGCGATTGCTCCTACACTAAAGGTGCCAGCCCTGAAAGCTCTTGCTGGTCCTCATCTCCCACTGGTAACCTCTCAAACGAACCACAAACACTGGGGCTCTGAACTTGTATAGACACTCAAAGATGCAGACGTATCATCGCTTCCTTTTGCTAATTCATGTCAGAGCCCTACACCGAAATTGCGAACGTCCAGCGATTGCTCCTACACTAAAGGTGCCAGCCCTGAAAGCTCTTGCTGGTCCTCATCTCCCACTGGTAACCTCTCAAACGAACCACAAACTCTTGGGCTCTGAACTTGTTTAGGCTACTAAAACTTCCAACGTACACAGCCTCTCCTGCTCAACCTGGCCAGAGACCTACACCGAAATTGCGAACGTCCAGCGATTGCTCCTACACTAAAGGTGCCAGCCCTGAAAGCTCTTGCTGGTCCTCATCTCCCACTGGTAACCTCTCAAACGAACCACAAACACTTGGGCTCTGAACTTGTTTAGGCTACTAAAACTTCCAACGTACACAGCCTCTCCTGCTCAATCTGGCCAGAGCCCTACACCGAAATTGCGAACGTCCAGCGATTGCTCCTACACTAAAGGTGCCAGCCCTGAAAGCTCTTGCTGGTCCTCATCTCCCACTGGTAACCTCTTAAATGAACCACAAACACTTGGGCTCTGAACTTGTTTAGGCTACTAAAACCTCCAACGTACACAGCCTCTCCTGCTCAATCTGGCCAGAGCCCTACACCGAAATTGCGAACGTCCAGCGATTGCTCCTACACTAAAGGTGCCAGCCCTGAAAGCTCTTGCTGGTCCTCATCTCCCACTGGTAACCTCTCAAACGAACCACAAACACTGGGGCTGCGACATTGTTTAGACACTCAAAGATGCAGACGTATCATCGCTTCCTTTTGCTAATTCATGTCAGAGCTCAACACCGAAATTGCGAACGTCCAGCAATTGCTCCTACACTAAAGGTGCCAGCCCTGAAAGCTCTTGCTGGTCCTCATCTCCCACTGGTAACCTCTCAAACGAACCACAAACTCTTGGGCTCTGAACTTGTTTAGGCTACTAAAACTTCCAACGTACACAGCCTCTCCTGCTCAATCTGGCCGGAGCCCTACACCGAAATTGCGAACGTCCAGCGATTGCTCCTACACTAAAGGTGCCAGCCCTGAAAGCTCTTGCTGGTCCTCATCTCCCACTGGTAATCTCTCAAACGAACCACAAACACTTGTGCTCTGAAATTCTTTTGGCTACTAAAACTTCCAACGTACACAGCCTCTCCTGCTCAATCTGGCCAGAGCCCTACACCGAAATTGCGAACGTCCAGCGATTGCTCCTACACTAAAGGTGCCAGCCCTGAAAGCTCTTGCTGGTCCTCATCTCCCACTGGTAACCTCTCAAACGAACCACAAACACTTGGGCTCTGAACTTGTTTAGGCTACTAAAACTTCCAACGTACACAGCCTCTCCTGCTCAATCTGGCCAGAGCCCTACACCGAAATTGCGAACGTCCAGCGATTGCTCCTACACTAAAGGTGCCAGCCCTGAAAGCTCTTGCTGGTCCTCATCTCCCACTGGTAACCTCTAAAACGAACCACAAACACTGGGGCTCTGAACTTGTTTAGGCTACTAAAACTTCCAACGTACACAGCCTCTCCTGCTCAATCTGGCCAGAGCCCTACACCGAAATTGCGAACGTCCAGCGATTGCTCCTACACTAAAGGTGCCAGCCCTGAAAGCTCTTGCTGGTCCTCATCTCCCACTGGTAACCTCTCAAACGAACCACAAACACTTGGGCTCTGAACTTGTTTAGGCTACTAAAACTTCCAACGTACACAGCCTCTCCTGCTCAATCTGGCCAGAGCCCTACACCGAAATTGCGAACGTCCAGCGATTGCTCCTACACTAAAGGTGCCAGCCCTGAAAGCTCTTGCTGGTCCTCATCTCCCACTGGTAACCTCTCAAACGAACCACAAACACTGGGGCTCTGAACTTGTATAGACACTCAAAGATGCAGACGTATCATCGCTTCCTTTTGCTAATTCATGTCAGAGCCCTACACCGAAATTGCGAACGTCCAGCGATTGCTCCTACACTAAAGGTGCCAGCCCTGAAAGCTCTTGCTGGTCCTCATCTCCCACTGGTAACCTCTCAAACGAACCACAAACTCTTGGGCTCTGAACTTGTTTAGGCTACTAAAACTTCCAACGTACACAGCCTCTCCTGCTCAACCTGGCCAGAGACCTACACCGAAATTGCGAACGTCCAGCGATTGCTCCTACACTAAAGGTGCCAGCCCTGAAAGCTCTTGCTGGTCCTCATCTCCCACTGGTAACCTCTCAAACGAACCACAAACACTTGGGCTCTGAACTTGTTTAGGCTACTAAAACTTCCAACGTACACAGCCTCTCCTGCTCAATCTGGCCAGAGCCCTACACCGAAATTGCGAACGTCCAGCGATTGCTCCTACACTAAAGGTGCCAGCCCTGAAAGCTCTTGCTGGTCCTCATCTCCCACTGGTAACCTCTCAAACGAACCACAAACACTTGGGCTCTGAACTTGTTTAGACACTCAAAGATGCAGACGTATCATCGCTTCCTTTTGCTAATTCATGTCAGAGCTCAACACCGAAATTGCGAACGTCCAGCGATTGCTCCTACACTAAAGGTGCCAGCCCTGAAAGCTCTTGCTGGTCCTCATCTCCCACTGGTAACCTCTCAAACGAACCACAGACACTTGGGCTCTGAACTTGTTTAGGCTACTAAAACTTCCAACGTACACAGCCTCTCCTGCTCAACCTGGCCAGAGCTCTACACCGAAATTGCGAACGTCCAGCGATTGCTCCTACACTAAAGGTGCCAGCCCTGAAAGCTCTTGCTGGTCCTCATCTCCCACTGGTAACCTCTCAAACGAACCACAAACACTTGGGCTCTGAACTTGTTTAGGCTACTAAAACTTCCAACGTACACAGCCTCTCCTGCTCAATCTGGCCAGAGCCCTACACCGAAATTGCGAACGTCCAGCGATTGCTCCTACACTAAAGGGGCCAGCCCTGAAAGCTCTTGCTGGTCCTCATCTCCCACTGGTAACCTCTCAAACGAACCACAAAAACTGGGGCTGCGACATTGTTTAGACACTCAAAGATGCAGACGTATCATCGCTTCCTTTTGCTAATTCATGTCAGAGCTCAACACCGAAATTGCGAACGTCCAGCGATTGCTCCTACACTAAAGGTGCCAGCCCTGAAAGCTCTTGCTGGTCCTCATCTCCCACTGGTAACCTCTCAAACAAACCACAAACACTTGGGCTCTGAACTTGTTTAGGCTCCTAAAACTTCCAACGTACACAGCCTCTCCTGCTCAATCTGGCCAGAGCCCTACACCGAAATTGCGAACGTCCAGCGATTGCTCCTACACTAAAGGTGCCAGCCCTGAAAGCTCTTGCTGGTCCTCATCTCCCACTGGTAACCTCTCAAACGAACCACAAACACTTGGGCTCTGAACTTGTTTAGGCTACTAAAACTTCCAACGTACACAGCCTCTCCTGCTCAATCTGGCCAGAGCCCTACACCGAAATTGCGAACGTCCAGCCATTGCTCCTACACTAAAGGTGCCAGCCCTGAAAGCTCTTGCTGGTCCTCATCTCCCACTGGTAACCTCTCAAACGAACCACAAACACTTGGGCTCTGAACTTGTTTAGGCTACTAAACCTTCCAACGTACACAGCCTCTCCTGCTCAATCTGGCCAGAGCCCTACACCGAAATTGCAAACGTCCAGCGATTGCTCCTACACTAAAGGTGCCAGCCCTGAAAGCTCTTGCTGGTCCTCATCTCCCACTGGTAACCTCTCAAACGAACCACAAACTCTTGGGCTCTGAACTTGTTTAGGCTACTAAAACTTCCAACGTACACAGCCTCTCCTGCTCAATCTGGCCAGAGCCCTACACCGAAATTGCGAACGTCCAGCGATTGCTCCTACACTAAAGGTGCCAGCCCTGAAAGCTCTTGCTGGTCCTCATCTCCCACTGGTAACCTCTCAAACGAACCACAAACTCTTGGGCTCTGAACTTGTTTAGGCTACTAAAACTTTAAACGTACACAGCCTCTCCTGCTCAATCTGGAAAGAGCCCTACACCGAAATTACGAAAGTCCAGCGATTGCTCCTACACTAAAGGTGCCAGCCCTGAAAGCTCTTGCTGGTCCTCATCTCCCACTGGTAACCTCTCAAACGAACCACAAACTCTTGGGCTCTGAACTTGTTTAGGCTACTAAAACTTCCAACGTACACAGCCTCTCCTGCTCAATCTGGCCAGAGCCCTACACCGAAATTGCGAACGTCCAGCGATTGCTCCTACACTAAAGGTGCCAGCCCTGAAAGCTCTTGCTGGTCCTCATCTCCCACTGGTAACCTCTCAAACGAACCACAGACACTTGGGCTCTGAACTTGTTTAGGCTACTAAAACTTCCAACGTACACAGCCTCTCCTGCTCAATCTGGCCAGAGCCCTACACCGAAATTGCGAACGTCCAGCGATTGCTCCTACACTAAAGGTGCCAGCCCTGAAAGCTCTTGCTGGTCCTCATCTCCCACTGGTAACCTCTCAAACGAACCACAAACACTTGGGCTCTGAACTTGTTTAGGCTACTAAAACTTCCAACGTACACAGCCTCTCCTGCTCAATCTGGCCAGAGCCCTACACCGAAATTGCGAACGTCCAGCGATTGCTCCTACACTAAAGGTGCCAGCCCTGAAAGCTCTTGCTGGTCCTCATCTCCCACTGGTAACCTCTCAAACGAACCACAAACTCTTGGGCTCTGAACTTGTTTAGGCTACTAAAACTTCCAACGTACACAGCCTCTCCTGCTCAATCTGGCCAGAGCCCTACACCGAAATTGCGAACGTCCAGCGATTGCTCCTACACTAAAGGTGCCAGCCCTGAAAGCTCTTGCTGGTCCTCATCTCCCACTGGTAACCTCTCAAACGAACCACAAAGACTTGGGCTCTGAACTTGTTTAGGCTACTAAAACTTCCAACGTACACAGCCTCTCCTGCTCAATCTGGCCAGAGCCCTACACCGAAATTGAGAACGTCCAGCGATTGCTCCTACACTAAAGGTGCCAGCCCTGAAAGCTCTTGCTGGTCCTCATCTCCCACTGGTAACCTCTCAAACGAACCACAAACACTGGGGCTGCGACATTGTTTAGACACTCAAAGATGCAGAAGTATCATCGCTTCCTTTTGCTAATTCATGTCAGATCTCAACACCGAAATTGCGAACGTCCAGCGATTGCTCCTACACTAAAGGTGCCAGCCCTGAAAGCTCTTGCTGGTCCTCATCTCCCACTGGTAACCTCTCAAACGAACCACAGACACTTGGGCTCTGAACTTGTTTAGGCTACTAAAACTTCCAACGTACACAGCCTCTCCTGCTCAATCTGGCCAGAGCCCTACACCGAAATTGCGAACGTCCAGCGATAGCTCCTACACTAAAGGTGCCAGCCCTGAAAGCTCTTGCTGGTCCTCATCTCCCACTGCTAACCTCTCAAACGAACCACAAACACTTGGGCTCTGAACTTGTTTAGGCTACTAAAACTTCCAACGTACACAGCCTCTCCTGCTCAATCTGGCCAGAGCCCTACACCGAAATTGCGAACGTCCAGCGATTGCTCCTACACTAAAGGTGCCAGCCCTGAAAGCTCTTGCTGGTCCTCATCTCCCACTGGTAACCTCTCAAACGAACCACAAACTCTGGGGCCGCGACATTGTTTAGACACTCAAAGATGCAGACGTATCATCGCTTCCTTTTGCTAATTCATGTCAGAGCTCAACACCGAAATTGCGAACGTCCAGCGATTGCTCCTACACTAAAGGTGCCAGCCCTGAAAGCTCTTGCTGGTCCTCATCTCCCACTGGTAACCTCTCAAACAAACCACAAACACTTGGGCTCTGAACTTGTTTAGGCTACTAAAACTTCCAACGTACACAGCCTCTCCTGCTCAATCTGGCCAGAGCCCTACACCGAAATTGCGAACGTCCAGCGATTGCTCCTACACTAAAGGTGCCAGCCCTGAAAGCTCTTGCTGGTCCTCATCTCCCACTGGTAACCTCTCAAACGAACCACAAACACTTGGGCTCTGAACTTGTTTAGGCTACTAAACCTTCCAACGTACACAGCCTCTCCTGCTCAATCTGGCCAGAGCCCTACACCGAAATTGCGAACGTCCAGCGATTGCTCCTACACTAAAGGTGCCAGCCCTGAAAGCTCTTGCTGGTCCTCATCTCCCACTGGTAACCTCTCAAACGAACCACAAACACTTGGGCTCTGAACTTGTTTAGGCTACTAAACCTTCCGACGTACACAGCCTCTCCTGCTCAATCTGGCCAGAGCCCTACACCGAAATTGCAAACGTCCAGCGATTGCTCCTACACTAAAGGTGCCAGCCCTGAAAGCTCTTGCTGGTCCTCATCTCCCACTGGTAACCTCTCAAACGAACCACAAACTCTTGGGCTCTGAACTTGTTTAGGCTACTAAAACTTCCAACGTACACAGCCTCTCCTGCTCAATCTGGCCAGAGCCCTACACCGAAATTGCGAACGTCCAGCGATTGCTCCTACACTAAAGGTGCCAGCCCTGAAAGCTCTTGCTGGTCCTCATCTCCCACTGGTAACCTCTCAAACGAACCACAAACTCTTGGGCTCTGAACTTGTTTAGGCTACTAAAACTTTAAACGTACACAGCCTCTCCTGCTCAATCTGGAAAGAGCCCTACACCGAAATTACGAAAGTCCAGCGATTGCTCCTACACTAAAGGTGCCAGCCCTGAAAGCTCTTGCTGGTCCTCATCTCCCACTGGTAACCTCTCAAACGAACCACAAACTCTTGGGCTCTGAACTTGTTTAGGCTACTAAAACTTCCAACGTACACAGCCTCTCCTGCTCAATCTGGCCAGAGCCCTACACCGAAATTGCGAACGTCCAGCGATTGCTCCTACACTAAAGGTGCCAGCCCTGAAAGCTCTTGCTGGTCCTCATCTCCCACTGGTAACCTCTCAAACGAACCACAGACACTTGGGCTCTGAACTTGTTTAGGCTACTAAAACTTCCAACGTACACAGCCTCTCCTGCTCAATCTGGCCAGAGCCCTACACCGAAATTGCGAACGTCCAGCGATTGCTCCTACACTAAAGGTGCCAGCCCTGAAAGCTCTTGCTGGTCCTCATCTCCCACTGGTAACCTCTCAAACGAACCACAAACACTTGGGCTCTGAACTTGTTTAGGCTACTAAAACTTCCAACGTACACAGCCTCTCCTGCTCAATCTGGCCAGAGCCCTACACCGAAATTGCGAACGTCCAGCGATTGCTCCTACACTAAAGGTGCCAGCCCTGAAAGCTCTTGCTGGTCCTCATCTCCCACTGGTAACCTCTCAAACGAACCACAAACTCTTGGGCTCTGAACTTGTTTAGGCTACTAAAACTTCCAACGTACACAGCCTCTCCTGCTCAATCTGGCCAGAGCCCTACACCGAAATTGCGAACGTCCAGCGATTGCTCCTACACTAAAGGTGCCAGCCCTGAAAGCTCTTGCTGGTCCTCATCTCCCACTGGTAACCTCTCAAACGAACCACAAAGACTTGGGCTCTGAACTTGTTTAGGCTACTAAAACTTCCAACGTACACAGCCTCTCCTGCTCAATCTGGCCAGAGCCCTACACCGAAATTGCGAACGTCCAGCGATTGCTCCTACACTAAAGGTGCCAGCCCTGAAAGCTCTTGCTGGTCCTCATCTCCCACTGGTAACCTCTCAAACGAACCACAAACACTGGGGCTGCGACATTGTTTAGACACTCAAAGATGCAGAAGTATCATCGCTTCCTTTTGCTAATTCATGTCAGATCTCAACACCGAAATTGCGAACGTCCAGCGATTGCTCCTACACTAAAGGTGCCAGCCCTGAAAGCTCTTGCTGGTCCTCATCTCCCACTGGTAACCTCTCAAACGAACCACAGACACTTGGGCTCTGAACTTGTTTAGGCTACTAAAACTTCCAACGTACACAGCCTCTCCTGCTCAATCTGGCCAGAGCCCTACACCGAAATTGCGAACGTCCAGCGATAGCTCCTACACTAAAGGTGCCAGCCCTGAAAGCTCTTGCTGGTCCTCATCTCCCACTGCTAACCTCTCAAACGAACCACAAACACTTGGGCTCTGAACTTGTTTAGGCTACTAAAACTTCCAACGTACACAGCCTCTCCTGCTCAATCTGGCCAGAGCCCTACACCGAAATTGCGAACGTCCAGCGATTGCTCCTACACTAAAGGTGCCAGCCCTGAAAGCTCTTGCTGGTCCTCATCTCCCACTGGTAACCTCTCAAACGAACCACAAACTCTGGGGCCGCGACATTGTTTAGACACTCAAAGATGCAGACGTATCATCGCTTCCTTTTGCTAATTCATGTCAGAGCTCAACACCGAAATTGCGAACGTCCAGCGATTGCTCCTACACTAAAGGTGCCAGCCCTGAAAGCTCTTGCTGGTCCTCATCTCCCACTGGTAACCTCTCAAACGAACCACAAACTCTTGGGCTCTGAACTTGTTTAGGCTACTAAAACTTCCAACGTACACAGCCTCTCCTGCTCAATCTGGCCAGAGCCCTACACCGAAATTGCAAACGTCCAGCGATTGCTCCTACACTAAAGGTGCCAGCCCTGAAAGCTCTTGCTGGTCCTCATCTCCCACTGGTAACCTCTCAAACGAACCACAAACTCTTGGGCTCTGAACTTGTTTAGGCTACTAAACCTTCCAACGTACACAGCCTCTCCTGCTCAATCTGGCCAGAGCCCTACACCGAAATTGCAAACGTCCAGCGATTGCTCCTACACTAAAGGTGCCAGCCCTGAAAGCTCTTGCTGGTCCTCATCTCCCACTGGTAACCTCTCAAACGAACCACAAACACTTGGGCTCTGAAATTCTTTTGGCTACTAAAACTTCCAACGTACACAGCCTCTCCTGCTCAATCTGGCCAGAGACCTACACCGAAATTGCGAACGTCCAGCGATTGCTCCTACACTAAAGGTGCCAGCCCTGAAAGCTCTTGCTGGTCCTCATCTCCCACTGGTAACCTCTCAAACGAACCACAAACTCTTGGGCTCTGAACTTGTTTAGGCTACTAAAACTTCCAACGTACACAGCCTCTCCTGCTCAATCTGGCCAGAGCCCTACACCGAAATTGCGAACGTCCAGCGATTGCTCCTACACTAAAGGTGCCAGCCCTGAAAGCTCTTGCTGGTCCTCATCTCCCACTGGTAGCCTCTCAAACGAACCACAAACACTTGGGCTCTGAACTTGTTTAGGCTACTAAAACTTCCAACGTACACAGCCTCTCCTGCTCAATCTGGCCAGAGCCCTACACCGAAATTGCGAACGTCCAGCGATTGCTCCTACACTAAAGGTGCCAGCCCTGAAAGCTCTTGCTGGTCCTCATCTCCCACTGGTAACCTCTCAAACGAACCACAAACTCTTGGGCTCTGAACTTGTTTAGGCTACTAAACCTTCCAACGTACACAGCCTCTCCTGCTCAATCTGGCCAGAGCCCTACACCGAAATTGCGAACGTCCAGCGATTGCTCCTACACTAAAGGTGCCAGCCCTGAAAGCTCTTGCTGGTCCTCATCTCCCACTGGTAACCTCTCAAACGAACCACAGACACTTGGGCTCTGAACTTGTTTAGGCTACTAAAACTTCCAACGTACACAGCCTCTCCTGCTCAATCTGGCCAGAGCCCTACACCGAAATTGCGAACGTCCAGCGATTGCTCCTACACTAAAGGTGCCAGCCCTGAAAGCTCTTGCTGGTCCTCATCTCCCACTGGTAGCCTCTCAAACGAACCACAAAGACTTGGGCTCTGAACTTGTTTAGGCTACTAAAACTTCCAACGTACACAGCCTCTCCTGCTCAATCTGGCCAGAGCCCTACACCGAAATTGAGAACGTCCAGCGATTGCTCCTACACTAAAGGTGCCAGCCCTGAAAGCTCTTGCTGGTCCTCATCTCCCACTGGTAACCTCTCAAACGAACCACAAACACTGGGGCTGCGACATTGTTTAGACACTCAAAGATGCAGAAGTATCATCGCTTCCTTTTGCTAATTCATGTCAGATCTCAACACCGAAATTGCGAACGTCCAGCGATTGCTCCTACACTAAAGGTGCCAGCCCTGAAAGCTCTTGCTGGTCCTCATCTCCCACTGGTAACCTCTCAAACGAACCACAGACACTTGGGCTCTGAACTTGTTTAGGCTACTAAAACTTCCAACGTACACAGCCTCTCCTGCTCAATCTGGCCAGAGCCCTACACCGAAATTGCGAACGTCCAGCGATAGCTCCTACACTAAAGGTGCCAGCCCTGAAAGCTCTTGCTGGTCCTCATCTCCCACTGCTAACCTCTCAAACGAACCACAAACACTTGGGCTCTGAACTTGTTTAGGCTACTAAAACTTCCAACGTACACAGCCTCTCCTGCTCAATCTGGCCAGAGCCCAACACCAAAATTGCGAATGTCCAGCGATTGCTCCTACACTAAAGGTGCCAGCCCTGAAAGCTCTTGCTGGTCCTCATCTCCCACTGGTAACCTCTCAAACGAACCACAAACTCTGGGGCCGCGACATTGTTTAGACACTCAAAGATGCAGACGTATCATCGCTTCCTTTTGCTAATTCATGTCAGAGCTCAACACCGAAATTGCGAACGTCCAGCGATTGCTCCTACACTAAAGGTGCCAGCCCTGAAAGCTCTTGCTGGTCCTCATCTCCCACTGGTAACCTCTCAAACGAACCACAAACTCTTGGGCTCTGAACTTGTTTAGGCTACTAAAACTTCCAACGTACACAGCCTCTCCTGCTCAATCTGGCCAGAGCCCTACACCGAAATTGCAAACGTCCAGCGATTGCTCCTACACTAAAGGTGCCAGCCCTGAAAGCTCTTGCTGGTCCTCATCTCCCACTGGTAACCTCTCAAACGAACCACAAACTCTTGGGCTCTGAACTTGTTTAGGCTACTAAACCTTCCAACGTACACAGCCTCTCCTGCTCAATCTGGCCAGAGCCCTACACCGAAATTGCGAACGTCCAGCGATTGCTCCTACACTAAAGGTGCCAGCCCTGAAAGCTCTTGCTGGTCCTCATCTCCCACTGGTAACCTCTCAAACGAACCACAAACACTTGGGCTCTGAAATTCTTTTGGCTACTAAAACTTCCAACGTACACAGCCTCTCCTGCTCAATCTGGCCAGAGACCTACACCGAAATTGCGAACGTCCAGCGATTGCTCCTACACTAAAGGTGCCAGCCCTGAAAGCTCTTGCTGGTCCTCATCTCCCACTGGTAACCTCTCAAACGAACCACAAACTCTTGGGCTCTGAACTTGTTTAGGCTCCTAAAACTTCCAACGTACACAGCCTCTCCTGCTCAATCTGGCCAGAGCCCTACACCGAAATTGCGAACGTCCAGCGATTGCTCCTACACTAAAGGTGCCAGCCCTGAAAGCTCTTGCTGGTCCTCATCTCCCACTGGTAGCCTCTCAAACGAACCACAAACACTTGGGCTCTGAACTTGTTTAGGCTACTAAAACTTCCAACGTACACAGCCTCTCCTGCTCAATCTGGCCAGAGCCCTACACCGAAATTGCGAACGTCCAGCGATTGCTCCTACACTAAAGGTGCCAGCCCTGAAAGCTCTTGCTGGTCCTCATCTCCCACTGGTAACCTCTCAAACGAACCACAAACTCTTGGGCTCTGAACTTGTTTAGACACTCAAAGATGCAGACGTATCATCGCTTACTTTTCCTAATTCATGTCAGAGCTCAACACCGAAATTGCGAACGTCCAGCGATTGCTCCTACACTAAAGGTGCCAGCCCTGAAAGCTCTTGCTGGTCCTCATCTCCCACTGGTAACCTCTCAAACGAACCACAAACTCTTGGGCTCTGAACTTGTTTAGGCTACTAAACCTTCCAACGTACACAGCCTCTCCTGCTCAATCTGGCCAGAGCCCTACACCGAAATTGCGAACGTCCAGCGATTGCTCCTACACTAAAGGTGCCAGCCCTGAAAGCTCTTGCTGGTCCTCATCTCCCACTGGTAACCTCTCAAACGAACCACAAACACTTGGGCTCTGAACTTGTTTAGGCTACTAAAACTTCCAACGTACACAGCCTCTCCTGCTCAATCTGGCCAGAGCCCTACACCGAAATTGCGAACGTCCAGCGATTGCTCCTACACTAAAGGTGCCAGCCCTGAAAGCTCTTGCTGGTCCTCATCTCCCACTGGTAACCTCTCAAACGAACCACAAACTCTTGGGCTCTGACATTGTTTAGACACTCAAAGATGCAGACGTATCATCGCTTCCTTTTGCTAATTCATGTCAGAGTTCATCACCGAAATTGCGAACGTCCAGCGATTGCTCCTACACTAAAGGTGCCAGCCCTGAAAGCTCTTGCTGGTCCTCATCTCCCACTGGTAACCTCTCCAACGAACCACAAACTCTTGGGCTCTGAACTTGTTTAGGCTTCTAAACCTTCCAACGTACACAGCCTCTCCTGCTCAATCTGGCCAGAGCCCTACACCGAAATTGCGAACGTCCAGCGATTGCTCCTACACTAAAGGTGCCAGCCCTGAAAGCTCTTGCTGGTCCTCATCTCCCACTGGTAACCTCTCAAACGAACCACAAACACTTGGGCTCTGAACTTGTTTAGGCTACTAAAACTTCCAACGTACACAGCCTCTCCTGCTCAATCTGGCCAGAGCCCTACACCGAAATTGCGAACGTCCAGCGATTGCTCCTACACTAAAGGTGCCAGCCCTGAAAGCTCTTGCTGGTCCTCATCTCCCACTGGTAACCTCTCAAACGAACCACAAACACTTGGGCTCTGAACTTGTTTAGGCTACTAAACCTTCCAACGTACACAGCCTCTCCTGCTCAATCTGGCCAGAGCCCTACACCGAAATTGCGAACGTCCAGCGATTGCTCCTACACTAAAGGTGCCAGCCCTGAAAGCTCTTGCTGGTCCTCATCTCCCACTGGTAACCTCTCAAACGAACCACAAACTCTTGGGCTCTGAACTTGTTTAGGCTACTAAAACTTCCAACGTACACAGCCTCTCCTGCTCAATCTGGCCAGAGCCCTACACCGAAATTGCGAACGTCCAGCGATTGCTCCTACACTAAAGGTGCCAGCCCTGAAAGCTCTTGCTGGTCCTCATCTCCCACTGGTAACCTCTCAAACGAACCACAAACACTTGGGCTCTGAACTTGTTTAGGCTACTTAACCTTCCAACGTACACAGCCTCTCCTGCTCAATCTGGCCAGAGCTAAACACCGAAATTGCGAACGTCCAGCGATTGCTCCTACACTAAAGGTGCCAGCCCTGAAAGCTCTTGCTGGTCCTCATCTCCCACTGGTAACCTCTCCAACGAACCACAAACTCTTGGGCTGTGAACTTGTTTAGGCTACTAAACCTTCCAACGTACACAGCCTCTCCTGCTCAATCTGGCCAGAGCCCTACACCGAAATTGCAAACGTCCAGCGATTGCTCCTACACTAAAGGTGCCAGCCCTGAAAGCTCTTGCTGGTCCTCATCTCCCACTGGTAACCTCTCAAACGAACCACAAACTCTTGGGCTCTGAACTTGTTTAGGCTACTAAAACTTCCAACGTACACAGCCTCTCCTGCTCAATCTGGCCAGAGCCCTACACCGAAATTGCAAACGTCCAGCGATTGCTCCTACACTAAAGGTGCCAGCCCTGAAAGCTCTTGCTGGTCCTCATCTCCCACTGGTAACCTCTCAAACGAACCACAAACTCTTGGGCTCTGAACTTGTTTAGGCTACTAAACCTTCCAACGTACACAGCCTCTCCTGCTCAATCTGGCCAGAGCCCTACACCGAAATTGCGAACGTCCAGCGATTGCTCCTACACTAAAGGTGCCAGCCCTGAAAGCTCTTGCTGGTCCTCATCTCCCACTGGTAACCTCTCAAACGAACCACAAACACTTGGGCTCTGAAATTCTTTTGGCTACTAAAACTTCCAACGTACACAGCCTCTCCTGCTCAATCTGGCCAGAGACCTACACCGAAATTGCGAACGTCCAGCGATTGCTCCTACACTAAAGGTGCCAGCCCTGAAAGCTCTTGCTGGTCCTCATCTCCCACTGGTAACCTCTCAAACGAACCACAAACTCTTGGGCTCTGAACTTGTTTAGGCTACTAAAACTTCCAACGTACACAGCCTCTCCTGCTCAATCTGGCCAGAGCCCTACACCGAAATTGCGAACGTCCAGCGATTGCTCCTACACTAAAGGTGCCAGCCCTGAAAGCTCTTGCTGGTCCTCATCTCCCACTGGTAGCCTCTCAAACGAACCACAAACACTTGGGCTCTGAACTTGTTTAGGCTACTAAAACTTCCAACGTACACAGCCTCTCCTGCTCAATCTGGCCAGAGCCCTACACCGAAATTGCGAACGTCCAGCGATTGCTCCTACACTAAAGGTGCCAGCCCTGAAAGCTCTTGCTGGTCCTCATCTCCCACTGGTAACCTCTCAAACGAACCACAAACTCTTGGGCTCTGAACTTGTTTAGGCTACTAAAACTTCCAACGTACACAGCCTCTCCTGCTCAATCTGGCCAGAGCCCTACACCGAAATTGCGAACGTCCAGCGATTGCTCCTACACTAAAGGTGCCAGCCCTGAAAGCTCTTGCTGGTCCTCATCTCCCACTGGTAACCTCTCAAACGAACCACAGACACTTGGGCTCTGAACTTGTTTAGGCTACTAAAACTTCCAACGTACACAGCCTCTCCTGCTCAATCTGGCCAGAGCCCTACACCGAAATTGCGAACGTCCAGCGATTGCTCCTACACTAAAGGTGCCAGCCCTGAAAGCTCTTGCTGGTCCTCATCTCCCACTGGTAGCCTCTCAAACGAACCACAAAGACTTGGGCTCTGAACTTGTTTAGGCTACTAAAACTTCCAACGTACACAGCCTCTCCTGCTCAATCTGGCCAGAGCCCTACACCGAAATTGAGAACGTCCAGCGATTGCTCCTACACTAAAGGTGCCAGCCCTGAAAGCTCTTGCTGGTCCTCATCTCCCACTGGTAACCTCTCAAACGAACCACAAACACTGGGGCTGCGACATTGTTTAGACACTCAAAGATGCAGAAGTATCATCGCTTCCTTTTGCTAATTCATGTCAGATCTCAACACCGAAATTGCGAACGTCCAGCGATTGCTCCTACACTAAAGGTGCCAGCCCTGAAAGCTCTTGCTGGTCCTCATCTCCCACTGGTAACCTCTCAAACGAACCACAGACACTTGGGCTCTGAACTTGTTTAGGCTACTAAAACTTCCAACGTACACAGCCTCTCCTGCTCAAATCTGGCCAGAGCCCTACACCGAAATTGCGAACGTCCAGCGATAGCTCCTACACTAAAGGTGCCAGCCCTGAAAGCTCTTGCTGGTCCTCATCTCCCACTGCTAACCTCTCAAACGAACCACAAACACTTGGGCTCTGAACTTGTTTAGGCTACTAAAACTTCCAACGTACACAGCCTCTCCTGCTCAATCTGGCCAGAGCCCAACACCAAAATTGCGAATGTCCAGCGATTGCTCCTACACTAAAGGTGCCAGCCCTGAAAGCTCTTGCTGGTCCTCATCTCCCACTGGTAACCTCTCAAACGAACCACAAACTCTGGGGCCGCGACATTGTTTAGACACTCAAAGATGCAGACGTATCATCGCTTCCTTTTGCTAATTCATGTCAGAGCTCAACACCGAAATTGCGAACGTCCAGCGATTGCTCCTACACTAAAGGTGCCAGCCCTGAAAGCTCTTGCTGGTCCTCATCTCCCACTGGTAACCTCTCAAACGAACCACAAACTCTTGGGCTCTGAACTTGTTTAGGCTACTAAACCTTCCAACGTACACAGCCTCTCCTGCTCAATCTGGCCAGAGCCCTACACCGAAATTGCAAACGTCCAGCGATTGCTCCTACACTAAAGGTGCCAGCCCTGAAAGCTCTTGCTGGTCCTCATCTCCCACTGGTAACCTCTCAAACGAACCACAAACTCTTGGGCTCTGAACTTGTTTAGGCTACTAAACCTTCCAACGTACACAGCCTCTCCTGCTCAATCTGGCCAGAGCCCTACACCGAAATTGCGAACGTCCAGCGATTGCTCCTACACTAAAGGTGCCAGCCCTGAAAGCTCTTGCTGGTCCTCATCTCCCACTGGTAACCTCTCAAACGAACCACAAACACTTGGGCTCTGAAATTCTTTTGGCTACTAAAACTTCCAACGTACACAGCCTCTCCTGCTCAATCTGGCCAGAGACCTACACCGAAATTGCGAACGTCCAGCGATTGCTCCTACACTAAAGGTGCCAGCCCTGAAAGCTCTTGCTGGTCCTCATCTCCCACTGGTAACCTCTCAAACGAACCACAAACTCTTGGGCTCTGAACTTGTTTAGGCTCCTAAAACTTCCAACGTACACAGCCTCTCCTGCTCAATCTGGCCAGAGCCCTACACCGAAATTGCGAACGTCCAGCGATTGCTCCTACACTAAAGGTGCCAGCCCTGAAAGCTCTTGCTGGTCCTCATCTCCCACTGGTAGCCTCTCAAACGAACCACAAACACTTGGGCTCTGAACTTGTTTAGGCTACTAAAACTTCCAACGTACACAGCCTCTCCTGCTCAATCTGGCCAGAGCCCTACACCGAAATTGCGAACGTCCAGCGATTGCTCCTACACTAAAGGTGCCAGCCCTGAAAGCTCTTGCTGGTCCTCATCTCCCACTGGTAACCTCTCAAACGAACCACAAACTCTTGGGCTCTGAACTTGTTTAGACACTCAAAGATGCAGACGTATCATCGCTTACTTTTCCTAATTCATGTCAGAGCTCAACACCGAAATTGCGAACGTCCAGCGATTGCTCCTACACTAAAGGTGCCAGCCCTGAAAGCTCTTGCTGGTCCTCATCTCCCACTGGTAACCTCTCAAACGAACCACAAACTCTTGGGCTCTGAACTTGTTTAGGCTACTAAACCTTCCAACGTACACAGCCTCTCCTGCTCAATCTGGCCAGAGCCCTACACCGAAATTGCGAACGTCCAGCGATTGCTCCTACACTAAAGGTGCCAGCCCTGAAAGCTCTTGCTGGTCCTCATCTCCCACTGGTAACCTCTCAAACGAACCACAAACACTTGGGCTCTGAACTTGTTTAGGCTACTAAAACTTCCAACGTACACAGCCTCTCCTGCTCAATCTGGCCAGAGCCCTACACCGAAATTGCGAACGTCCAGCGATTGCTCCTACACTAAAGGTGCCAGCCCTGAAAGCTCTTGCTGGTCCTCATCTCCCACTGGTAACCTCTAAAACGAACCACAAACTCTTGGGCTCTGACATTGTTTAGACACTCAAAGATGCAGACGTATCATCGCTTCCTTTTGCTAATTCATGTCAGAGTTCATCACCGAAATTGCGAACGTCCAGCGATTGCTCCTACACTAAAGGTGCCAGCCCTGAAAGCTCTTGCTGGTCCTCATCTCCCACTGGTAACCTCTCCAACGAACCACAAACTCTTGGGCTCTGAACTTGTTTAGGCTACTAAACCTTCCAACGTACACAGCCTCTCCTGCTCAATCTGGCCAGAGCCCTACACCGAAATTGCGAACGTCCAGCGATTGCTCCTACACTAAAGGTGCCAGCCCTGAAAGCTCTTGCTGGTCCTCATCTCCCACTGGTAACCTCTCAAACGAACCACAAACACTTGGGCTCTGAACTTGTTTAGGCTACTAAAACTTCCAACGTACACAGCCTCTCCTGCTCAATCTGGCCAGAGCCCTACACCGAAATTGCGAACGTCCAGCGATTGCTCCTACACTAAAGGTGCCAGCCCTGAAAGCTCTTGCTGGTCCTCATCTCCCACTGGTAACCTCTCAAACGAACCACAAACACTTGGGCTCTGAACTTGTTTAGGCTACTAAACCTTCCAACGTACACAGCCTCTCCTGCTCAATCTGGCCAGAGCCCTACACCGAAATTGCGAACGTCCAGCGATTGCTCCTACACTAAAGGTGCCAGCCCTGAAAGCTCTTGCTGGTCCTCATCTCCCACTGGTAACCTCTCAAACGAACCACAAACTCTTGGGCTCTGAACTTGTTTAGGCTACTAAAACTTCCAACGTACACAGCCTCTCCTGCTCAATCTGGCCAGAGCCCTACACCGAAATTGCGAACGTCCAGCGATTGCTCCTACACTAAAGGTGCCAGCCCTGAAAGCTCTTGCTGGTCCTCATCTCCCACTGGTAACCTCTCAAACGAACCACAAACACTTGGGCTCTGAACTTGTTTAGGCTACTTAACCTTCCAACGTACACAGCCTCTCCTGCTCAATCTGGCCAGAGCTAAACACCGAAATTGCGAACGTCCAGCGATTGCTCCTACACTAAAGGTGCCAGCCCTGAAAGCTCTTGCTGGTCCTCATCTCCCACTGGTAACCTCTCCAACGAACCACAAACTCTTGGGCTGTGAACTTGTTTAGGCTACTAAACCTTCCAACGTACACAGCCTCTCCTGCTCAATCTGGCCAGAGCCCTACACCGAAATTGCAAACGTCCAGCGATTGCTCCTACACTAAAGGTGCCAGCCCTGAAAGCTCTTGCTGGTCCTCATCTCCCACTGGTAACCTCTCAAACGAACCACAAACTCTTGGGCTCTGAACTTGTTTAGGCTACTAAAACTTCCAACGTACACAGCCTCTCCTGCTCAATCTGGCCAGAGCCCTACACCGAAATTGCGAACGTCCAGCGATTGCTCCTACACTAAAGGTGCCAGCCCTGAAAGCTCTTGCTGGTCCTCATCTCCCACTGGTAACCTCTCAAACGAACCACAAACTCTTGGGCTCTGAACTTGTTTAGGCTACTAAAACTTCCAACGTACACAGCCTCTCCTGCTCAATCTGGCCAGAGCCCTACACCGAAATTGCGAACGTCCAGCGATTGCTCCTACACTAAAGGTGCCAGCCCTGAAAGCTCTTGCTGGTCCTCATCTCCCACTGGTAACCTCTCAAACGAACCACAAACTCTTGGGCTCTGAACTTGTTTAGGCTACTAAAACTTCCAACGTACACAGCCTCTCCTGCTCAATCTGGCCAGAGCCCTACACTGAAATTGCGAAAGTCCAGCGATTGCTCCTACACTAAAGGTGCCAGCCCTGAAAGCTCTTGCTGGTCCTCATCTCCCACTGGTAACCTCTCAAACGAACCACAAACACTTGGGCTCTGAACTTGTTTAGGCTACTAAAACTTCCAACGTACACAGCCTCTCCTGCTCAATCTGGCCAGAGCCCTACACCGAAATTGCGAACGTCCAGCGATTGCTCCTACACTAAAGGTGCCAGCCCTGAAAGCTCTTGCTGGTCCTCATCTCCCACTGGTAACCTCTCAAACGAACCACAAACACTGGGGCCGCGACATTGTTTAGACACTCAAAGATGCAGACGTATCATCGCTTCCTTTTGCTAATTCATGTCAGAGCTCAACACCGAAATTGCGAACGTCCAGCGATTGCTCCTACACTAAAGGTGCCAGCCCTGAAAGCTCTTGCTGGTCCTCATCTCCCACTGGTAACCTCTCAAACGAACCACAAACACTTGGGCTCTGAACTTGTTTAGGCTACTAAAACTTCCAACGTACACAGCCTCTCCTGCTCAATCTGGCCAGAGCCCTACACCGAAATTGCGAACGTCCAGCGATTGCTCCTACACTAAAGGTGCCAGCCCTGAAAGCTCTTGCTGGTCCTCATCTCCCACTGGTAACCTCTCAAACGAACCACAAACACTTGGGCTCTGAAATTCTTTTGGCTACTAAAACTTCCAACGTACACAGCCTCTCCTGCTCAATCTGGCCAGAGCCCTACACCGAAATTACGCAAGTCCAGCGATTGCTCCTACACTAAAGGTGCCAGCCCTGAAAGCTCTTGCTGGTCCTCATCTCCCACTGGTAACCTCTCAAACAAACCACAAACACTTGGGCTCTGAACTTGTTTAGGCTACTAAACCTTCCAACGTACACAGCCTCTCCTGCTCAATCTGGCCAGAGCTTAACACCGAAATTGCAAACGTCCAGCGATTGCTCCTACACTAAAGGTGCCAGCCCTGAAAGCTCTTGCTGGTCCTCATCTCCCACTGGTAACCTCTCAAACGAACCACAAACACTTGGGCTCTGAACTTGTTTAGGCTACTAAAACTTCCAACGTACACAGCCTCTCCTGCTCAAGCTGGCCAGAGCCCTACACTGAAATTGCGAACGTCCAGCGATTGCTCCTACACTAAAGGTGCCAGCCCTGAAAGCTCTTGCTGGTCCTCATCTCCCACTGGTAACCTCTCAAACGAACCACAAACACTTGGGCTCTGAACTTGTTTAGGCTACTAAAACTTCCAACGTACACAGCCTCTCCTGCTCAATCTGGCCGGAGCCCTACACCGAAATTGCGAACGTCCAGCGATTGCTCCTACACTAAAGGTGCCAGCCCTGAAAGCTCTTGCTGGTCCTCATCTCCCACTGGTAACCTCTCAAACGAACCACAAACACTGGGGCCGCGACATTGTTTAGACACTCAAAGATGCAGACGTATCATCGCTTCCTTTTGCTAATTCATGTCAGAGCTCAACACCGAAATTGCGAACGTCCAGCGATTGCTCCTACACTAAAGGTGCCAGCCCTGAAAGCTCTTGCTGGTCCTCATCTCCCACTGGTAACCTCTCAAACGAACCACAAACACTTGGGCTCTGAACTTGTTTAGGCTACTAAAACTTCCAACGTACACAGCCTCTCCTGCTCAATCTGGCCAGAGCCCTACACCGAAATTGCGAACGTCCAGCGATTGCTCCTACACTAAAGGTGCCAGCCCTGAAAGCTCTTGCTGGTCCTCATCTCCCACTGGTAACCTCTCAAACGAACCACAAACACTTGGGCTCTGAAATTCTTTTGGCTACTAAAACTTCCAACGTACACAGCCTCTCCTGCTCAATCTGGCCAGAGCCCTACACCGAAATTAAGCAAGTCCAGCGATTGCTCCTACACTAAAGGTGCCAGCCCTGAAAGCTCTTGCTGGTCCTCATCTCCCACTGGTAACCTCTCAAACAAACCACAAACACTTGGGCTCTGAACTTGTTTAGGCTACTAAACCTTCCAACGTACACAGCCTCTCCTGCTCAATCTGGCCAGAGCTTAACACCGAAATTGCAAACGTCCAGCGATTGCTCCTACACTAAAGGTGCCAGCCCTGAAAGCTCTTGCTGGTCCTCATCTCCCACTGGTAACCTCTCAAACGAACCACAAACACTTGGGCTCTGAACTTGTTTAGGCTACTAAAACTTCCAACGTACACAGCCTCTCCTGCTCAAGCTGGCCAGAGCCCTACACTGAAATTGCGAACGTCCAGCGATTGCTCCTACACTAAAGGTGCCAGCCCTGAAAGCTCTTGCTGGTCCTCATCTCCCACTGGTAACCTCTCAAACGAACCACAAACACTTGGGCTCTGAACTTGTTTAGGCTACTAAAACTTCCAACGTACACAGCCTCTCCTGCTCAATCTGGCCGGAGCCCTACACCGAAATTGCGAACGTCCAGCGATTGCTCCTACACTAAAGGTGCCAGCCCTGAAAGCTCTTGCTGGTCCTCATCTCCCACTGGTAACCTCTCAAACGAACCACAAACTCTTGGGCTCTGTACTTGTTTAGGCTACTAAAACTTCCAACGTACACAGCCTCTCCTGCTCAATCTGGCCAGAGCCCTACACCGAAATTGCGAACGTCCAGTGATTGCTCCTACACTAAAGGTGCCAGCCCTGAAAGCTCTTGCTGGTCCTCATCTCCCACTGGGAGCCTCTCAAACGAACCACAAACACTTGGGCTCTGAACTTGTTTAGGCTACTAAAACTTCCAACGTACACAGCCTCTCCTGCTTAATCTGGCCAGAGCCCTACACTGAAATTGCGAACGTCCAGCGATTGCTCCTACACTAAAGGTGCCAGCCCTGAAAGCTCTTGCTGGTCCTCATCTCCCACTGGTAACCTCTCAAACGAACCACAAACACTTGGGCTCTGAACTTGTTTAGGCTACTAAAACTTCCAACGTACACAGCCTCTCCTGCTCAATCTGGCCAGAGCCCTACACCGAAATTGCGAACGTCCAGCGATTGCTCCTACACTAAAGGTGCCAGCCCTGAAAGCTCTTGCTGGTCCTCATCTCCCACTGGTAACCTCTCAAACGAACCACAAACACTTGGGCTCTGAACTTGTTTAGACACTCAAAGATGCAGACGTATCATCGCTTCCTTTTGCTAATTCATGTCAGAGCTCAACACCGAAATTGCGAACGTCCAGCGATTGCTCCTACACTAAAGGTGCCAGCCCTGAAAGCTCTTGCTGGTCCTCATCTCCCACTGGTAACCTCTCCAACGAACCACAAACTCTTGGGCTGTGAACTTGTTTAGGCTACTAAACCTTCCAACGTACACAGCCTCTCCTGCTCAATCTGGCCAGAGCCCTACACCGAAATTGCAAACGTCCAGCGATTGCTCCTACACTAAAGGTGCCAGCCCTGAAAGCTCTTGCTGGTCCTCATCTCCCACTGGTAACCTCTCAAACGAACCACAAACTCTTGGGCTCTGAACTTGTTTAGGCTACTAAAACTTCCAACGTACACAGCCTCTCCTGCTCAATCTGGCCAGAGCCCTACACCGAAATTGCGAACGTCCAGCGATTGCTCCTACACTAAAGGTGCCAGCCCTGAAAGCTCTTGCTGGTCCTCATCTCCCACTGGTAACCTCTCAAACGAACCACAAACTCTTGGGCTCTGAACTTGTTTAGGCTACTAAAACTTCCAACGTACACAGCCTCTCCTGCTCAATCTGGCCAGAGCCCTACACCGAAATTGCGAACGTCCAGCGATTGCTCCTACACTAAAGGTGCCAGCCCTGAAAGCTCTTGCTGGTCCTCATCTCCCACTGGTAACCTCTCAAACGAACCACAAACTCTTGGGCTCTGAACTTGTTTAGGCTACTAAAACTTCCAACGTACACAGCCTCTCCTGCTCAATCTGGCCAGAGCCCTACACTGAAATTGCGAAAGTCCAGCGATTGCTCCTACACTAAAGGTGCCAGCCCTGAAAGCTCTTGCTGGTCCTCATCTCCCACTGGTAACCTCTCAAACGAACCACAAACACTTGGGCTCTGAACTTGTTTAGGCTACTAAAACTTCCAACGTACACAGCCTCTCCTGCTCAATCTGGCCAGAGCCCTACACCGAAATTGCGAACGTCCAGCGATTGCTCCTACACTAAAGGTGCCAGCCCTGAAAGCTCTTGCTGGTCCTCATCTCCCACTGGTAACCTCTCAAACGAACCACAAACACTGGGGCCGCGACATTGTTTAGACACTCAAAGATGCAGACGTATCATCGCTTCCTTTTGCTAATTCATGTCAGAGCTCAACACCGAAATTGCGAACGTCCAGCGATTGCTCCTACACTAAAGGTGCCAGCCCTGAAAGCTCTTGCTGGTCCTCATCTCCCACTGGTAACCTCTCAAACGAACCACAAACACTTGGGCTCTGAACTTGTTTAGGCTACTAAAACTTCCAACGTACACAGCCTCTCCTGCTCAATCTGGCCAGAGCCCTACACCGAAATTGCGAACGTCCAGCGATTGCTCCTACACTAAAGGTGCCAGCCCTGAAAGCTCTTGCTGGTCCTCATCTCCCACTGGTAACCTCTCAAACGAACCACAAACACTTGGGCTCTGAAATTCTTTTGGCTACTAAAACTTCCAACGTACACAGCCTCTCCTGCTCAATCTGGCCAGAGCCCTACACCGAAATTACGCAAGTCCAGCGATTGCTCCTACACTAAAGGTGCCAGCCCTGAAAGCTCTTGCTGGTCCTCATCTCCCACTGGTAACCTCTCAAACGAACCACAAACACTTGGGCTCTGAACTTGTTTAGGCTACTAAAACTTCCAACGTACACAGCCTCTCCTGCTCAATCTGGCCGGAGCCCTACACCGAAATTGCGAACGTCCAGCGATTGCTCCTACACTAAAGGTGCCAGCCCTGAAAGCTCTTGCTGGTCCTCATCTCCCACTGGTAACCTCTCAAACGAACCACAAACACTGGGCCGCGACATTGTTTAGACACTCAAAGATGCAGACGTATCATCGCTTCCTTTTGCTAATTCATGTCAGAGCTCAACACCGAAATTGCGAACGTCCAGCGATTGCTCCTACACTAAAGGTGCCAGCCCTGAAAGCTCTTGCTGGTCCTCATCTCCCACTGGTAACCTCTCAAACGAACCACAAACACTTGGGCTCTGAACTTGTTTAGGCTACTAAAACTTCCAACGTACACAGCCTCTCCTGCTCAATCTGGCCAGAGCCCTACACCGAAATTGCGAACGTCCAGCGATTGCTCCTACACTAAAGGTGCCAGCCCTGAAAGCTCTTGCTGGTCCTCATCTCCCACTGGTAACCTCTCAAACGAACCACAAACACTTGGGCTCTGAAATTCTTTTGGCTACTAAAACTTCCAACGTACACAGCCTCTCCTGCTCAATCTGGCCAGAGCCCTACACCGAAATTAAGCAAGTCCAGCGATTGCTCCTACACTAAAGGTGCCAGCCCTGAAAGCTCTTGCTGGTCCTCATCTCCCACTGGTAACCTCTCAAACAAACCACAAACACTTGGGCTCTGAACTTGTTTAGGCTACTAAACCTTCCAACGTACACAGCCTCTCCTGCTCAATCTGGCCAGAGCTTAACACCGAAATTGCAAACGTCCAGCGATTGCTCCTACACTAAAGGTGCCAGCCCTGAAAGCTCTTGCTGGTCCTCATCTCCCACTGGTAACCTCTCAAACGAACCACAAACACTTGGGCTCTGAACTTGTTTAGGCTACTAAAACTTCCAACGTACACAGCCTCTCCTGCTCAAGCTGGCCAGAGCCCTACACTGAAATTGCGAACGTCCAGCGATTGCTCCTACACTAAAGGTGCCAGCCCTGAAAGCTCTTGCTGGTCCTCATCTCCCACTGGTAACCTCTCAAACGAACCACAAACACTTGGGCTCTGAACTTGTTTAGGCTACTAAAACTTCCAACGTACACAGCCTCTCCTGCTCAATCTGGCCAGAGCCCTACACCGAAATTGCGAACGTCCAGCGATTGCTCCTACACTAAAGGTGCCAGCCCTGAAAGCTCTTGCTGGTCCTCATCTCCCACTGGTAACCTCTCAAACGAACCACAAACACTTGGGCTCTGAACTTGTTTAGACACTCAAAGATGCAGACGTATCATCGCTTCCTTTTGCTAATTCATGTCAGAGCTCAACACCGAAATTGCGAACGTCCAGCGATTGCTCCTACACTAAAGGTGCCAGCCCTGAAAGCTCTTGCTGGTCCTCATCTCCCACTGGTAACCTCTCAAACGAACCACAAACACTTGGGCTCTGAACTTGTTTAGGCTACTAAAACTTCCAACGTACACAGCCTCTCCTGCTCAATCTGGCCAGAGCCCTACACCGAAATTGCGAACGTACAGCGATTGCTCCTACACTAAAGGTGCCAGCCCTGAAAGCTCTTGCTGGTCCTCATCTCCCACTGGTAACCTCTCAAACGAACCACAAACTCTTGGGCTCTGAAATTCTTTTGGCTACTAAAACTTCCAACGTACACAGCCTCTCCTGCTCAATCTGGCCAGAGCCCTACACCGAAATTGCGAACGTCCAGCGATTGCTCCTACACTAAAGGTGCCAGCCCTGAAAGCTCTTGCTGGTCCTCATCTCCCACTGGTAACCTCTCAAACGAACCACAAACACTGGGGCTCTGAACTTGTATAGACACTCAAAGATGCAGACGTATCATCGCTTCCTTTTGCTAATTCATGTCAGAGCCCTACACCGAAATTGCGAACGTCCAGCGATTGCTCCTACACTAAAGGTGCCAGCCCTGAAAGCTCTTGCTGGTCCTCATCTCCCACTGGTAACCTCTCAAACGAACCACAAACACTTGGGCTCTGAAATTCTTTTGGCTACTAAAACTTCCAACGTACACAGCCTCTCCTGCTTAATCTGGCCAGAGCCCTACACCGAAATTGCGAACGTCCAGCGATTGCTCCTACACTAAAGGTGCCAGCCCTGAAAGCTCTTGCTGGTCCTCATCTCCCACTGGTAACCTCTCAAACGAACCACAAACACTGGGGCCGCGACATTGTTTAGACACTCAAAGATGCAGACGTATCATCGCTTCCTTTTGCTAATTCATGTCAGAGCTCAACACCGAAATTGCGAACGTCCAGCGATTGCTCCTACACTAAAGGTGCCAGCCCTGAAAGCTCTTGCTGGTCCTCATCTCCCACTGGTAACCTCTCAAACAAACCACAAACACTTGGGCTCTGAACTTGTTTAGGCTACTAAAACTTCCAACGTACACAGCCTCTCCTGCTCAATCTGGCCAGAGCCCTACACCGAAATTGCGAACGTCCAGCGATTGCTCCTACACTAAAGGTGCCAGCCCTGAAAGCTCTTGCTGGTCCTCATCTCCCACTGGTAACCTCTCAAACGAACCACAAACACTTGGGCTCTGAACTTGTTTAGGCTACTAAAACTTCCAACGTACACAGCCTCTCCTGCTCAATCTGGCCAGAGCCCTACACCGAAATTGCGAACGTCCAGCGATTGCTCCTACACTAAAGGTGCCAGCCCTGAAAGCTCTTGCTGGTCCTCATCTCCCACTGGTAACCTCTCAAACGAACCACAAACACTTGGGCTCTGAACTTGTTTAGGCTACTAAAACTTCCAACGTACACAGCCTCTCCTGCTCAATCTGGCCAGAGCCCTACACCGAAATTGCAAACGTCCAGCGATTGCTCCTACACTAAAGGTGCCAGCCCTGAAAGCTCTTGCTGGTCCTCATCTCCCACTGGTAACCTCTCAAACGAACCACAGACACTTGGGCTCTGAACTTGTTTAGGCTACTAAAACTTCCAACGTACACAGCCTCTCCTGCTCAATCTGGCCGGAGCCCTACACCGAAATTGCGAACGTCCAGCGATTGCTCCTACACTAAAGGTGCCAGCCCTGAAAGCTCTTGCTGGTCCTCATCTCCCACTGGTAACCTCTCAAACGAACCACAAACACTTGTGCTCTGAAATTCTTTTGGCTACTAAAACTTCCAACGTACACAGCCTCTCCTGCTCAATCTGGCCAGAGCCCTACACCGAAATTACGCAAGTCCAGCGATTGCTCCTACACTGAAGGTGCCAGCCCTGAAAGCTCTTGCTGGTCCTCATCTCCCACTGGTAACCTCTCAAACAAACCACAAACACTTGGGCTCTGAACTTGTTTAGGCTACTAAACCTTCCAACGTACACAGCCTCTCCTGCTCAATCTGGCCAGAGCTTAACACCGAAATTGCAAACGTCCAGCGATTGCTCCTACACTGAAGGTGCCAGCCCTGAAAGCTCTTGCTGGTCCTTATCTCCCACTGGTAACCTCTCAAACGAACCACAAACACTTGGGCTCTGAACTTGTTTAGGCTACTAAAACTTCCAACGTACACAGCCTCTTCTGCTCAATCTGGCCAGAGCCCTACACCGAAATTGCGAACTTCCAACGATTGCTCCTACACTAAAGGTGCCAGCCCTGAAAGCTCTTGCTGGTCCTCATCTCCCACTGGTAACCTCTCAAACGAACCACAAACTCTTGGGCTCTGAACTTGTTTAGGCTACTAAAACTTCCAACGTACACAGCCTCTCCTGCTCAATCTGGCCGGAGCCCTACACCGAAATTGCGAACGTCCAGCGATTGCTCCTACACTAAAGGTGCCAGCCCTGAAAGCTCTTGCTGGTCCTCATCTCCCACTGGTAACCTCTCAAACGAACCACAAACTCTTGGGCTCTGAACTTGTTTAGGCTACTAAAACTTCCAACGTACACAGCCTCTCCTGCTCAATCTGGCCAGAGCCCTACACCGAAATTGCGAACGTCCAGCGATTGCTCCTACACTAAAGGTGCCAGCCCTGAAAGCTCTTGCTGGTCCTCATCTCCCACTGGGAGCCTCTCAAACGAACCACAAACACTTGGGCTCTGAACTTGTTTAGGCTACTAAAACTTCCAACGTACACAGCCTCTCCTGCTCAATCTGGCCAGAGCCCTACACTGAAATTGCGAACGTCCAGCGATTGCTCCTACACTAAAGGTGCCAGCCCTGAAAGCTCTTGCTGGTCCTCATCTCCCACTGGTAACCTCTCAAACGAACCACAAACACTTGGGCTCTGACATTGTTTAGACACTCAAAGATGCAGACGTATCATCGCTTCCTTTTGCTAATTCATGTCAGAGCTCAACACCGAAATTGCGAACGTCCAGCGATTGCTCCTACACTAAAGGTGCCAGCCCTGAAAGCTCTTGCTGGTCCTCATCTCCCACTGGTAACCTCTCAAACGAACCACAGACACTTGGGCTCTGAACTTGTTTAGGCTACTAAAACTTCCAACGTACACAGCCTCTCCTGCTCAATCTGGCCAGAGCCCTACACCGAAATTGCGAACGTCCAGCGATTGCTCCTACACTAAAGGTGCCAGCCCTGAAAGCTCTTGCTGGTCCTCATCTCCCACTGGTAACCTCTCAAACGAACCACAGACACTTGGGCTCTGAACTTGTTTAGGCTACTAAAACTTCCAACGTACACAGCCTCTCCTGCTCAATCTGGCCAGAGCCCTACACCGAAATTGCGAACGTCCAGCGATTGCTCCTACACTAAAGGTGCCAGCCCTGAAAGCTCTTGCTGGTCCTCATCTCCCACTGGTAACCTCTCAAACGAACCACAAACTCTTGGGCTCTGAAATTCTTTTGGCTACTAAAACTTCCAACGTACACAGCCTCTCCTGCTCAATCTGGCCAGAGCCCTACACCGAAATTGCGAACGTCCAGCGATTGCTCCTACACTAAAGGTGCCAGCCCTGAAAGCTCTTGCTGGTCCTCATCTCCCACTGGTAACCTCTCAAACGAACCACAAACACTGGGGCTCTGAACTTGTATAGACACTCAAAGATGCAGACGTATCATCGCTTCCTTTTGCTAATTCATGTCAGAGCCCTACACCGAAATTGCGAACGTCCAGCGATTGCTCCTACACTAAAGGTGCCAGCCCTGAAAGCTCTTGCTGGTCCTCATCTCCCACTGGTAACCTCTCAAACGAACCACAAACTCTTGGGCTCTGAACTTGTTTAGGCTACTAAAACTTCCAACGTACACAGCCTCTCCTGCTCAACCTGGCCAGAGACCTACACCGAAATTGCGAACGTCCAGCGATTGCTCCTACACTAAAGGTGCCAGCCCTGAAAGCTCTTGCTGGTCCTCATCTCCCACTGGTAACCTCTCAAACGAACCACAAACACTTGGGCTCTGAACTTGTTTAGGCTACTAAAACTTCCAACGTACACAGCCTCTCCTGCTCAATCTGGCCAGAGCCCTACACCGAAATTGCGAACGTCCAGCGATTGCTCCTACACTAAAGGTGCCAGCCCTGAAAGCTCTTGCTGGTCCTCATCTCCCACTGGTAACCTCTCAAACGAACCACAAACACTTGGGCTCTGAACTTGTTTAGGCTACTAAAACCTCCAACGTACACAGCCTCTCCTGCTCAATCTGGCCAGAGCCCTACACCAAAATTGCGAACGTCCAGCGATTGCTCCTACACTAAAGGTGCCAGCCCTGAAAGCTCTTGCTGGTCCTCATCTCCCACTGGTAACCTCTCAAACGAACCACAAACACTTGGGCTCTGAACTTGTTTAGGCTACTAAACCTTCCAACGTACACAGCCTCTCCTGCTCAATCTGGCCAGAGCCCTACACCGAAATTGCGAACGTCCAGCGATTGCTCCTACACTAAAGGTGCCAGCCCTGAAAGCTCTTGCTGGTCCTCATCTCCCACTGGTAACCTCTCAAACGAACCACAAACACTTGGGCTCTGAACTTGTTTAGACACTCAAAGATGCAGACGTATCATCGCTTCCTTTTGCTAATTCATGTCAGAGCTCAACACCGAAATTGCGAACGTCCAGCGATTGCTCCTACACTAAAGGTGCCAGCCCTGAAAGCTCTTGCTGGTCCTCATCTCCCACTGGTAACCTCTCAAACGAACCACAGACACTTGGGCTCTGAACTTGTTTAGGCTACTAAAACTTCCAACGTACACAGCCTCTCCTGCTCAATCTGGCCAGAGCCCTACACCGAAATTGCGAACGTCCAGCGATTGCTCCTACACTAAAGGTGCCAGCCCTGAAAGCTCTTGCTGGTCCTAATCTCCCACTGGTAACCTCTCAAACGAACCACAAACACTTGGGCTCTGAACTTGTTTAGGCTACTAAAACTTCCAACGTACACAGCCTCTCCTGCTCAATCTGGCCAGAGCCCTACACCGAAATTGCGAACGTCCAGCGATTGCTCCTACACTAAAGGTGCCAGCCCTGAAAGCTCTTGCTGGTCCTCATCTCCCACTGGTAACCTCTCAAACGAACCACAAACTCTTGGGCTCTGAAATTCTTTTGGCTACTAAAACTTCCAACGTACACAGCCTCTCCTGCTCAATCTGGCCGGAGCCCTACACCGAAATTGCGAACGTCCAGCGATTGCTCCTACACTAAAGGTGCCAGCCCTGAAAGCTCTTGCTGGTCCTCATCTCCCACTGGTAACCTCTCAAACGAACCACAAACACTTGGGCTCTGAACTTGTTTAGGCTACTAAAACCTCCAACGTACACAGCCTCTCCTGCTCAATCTGGCCAGAGCCCTACACCAAAATTGCGAACGTCCAGCGATTGCTCCTACACTAAAGGTGCCAGCCCTGAAAGCTCTTGCTGGTCCTCATCTCCCACTGGTAACCTCTCAAACGAACCACAAACACTGGGGCTGTGACATTGTTTAGACACTCAAAGATGCAGACGTATCATCGCTTCCTTTTGCTAATTCATGTCAGAGCTCAACACCGAAATTGCGAACGTCCAGCGATTGCTCCTACACTAAAGGCGCCAGCCCTGAAAGCTCTTGCTAGTCCTCATCTCCCACTGGTAACCTCTCAAACGAACCACAAACACTTGGGCTCTGAAATTCTTTTGGCTACTAAAACTTCCAACGTACACAGCCTCTCCTGCTTTATCTGGCCAGAGCCCTACACCGAAATTACGAAAGTACAGCGATTGCTCCTACACTAAAGGTGCCAGCCCTGAAAGCTCTTGCTGGTCCTCATCTCCCACTGGTAACCTCTCAAACGAACCACAAACACTTGGGCTCTGAACTTGTTTAGGCTACTAAACCTTCCAACGTACACAGCCTCTCCTGCTCAATCTGGCCAGAGCCCTACATCGAAATTGCGAAAGTCCAGCGATTGCTCCTACACTAAAGGTGCCAGCCCTGAAAGCTCTTGCTGGTCCTCATCTCCCACTGCTAACCTCTCAAACGAACCACAAACTCTTGGGCTCTGAACTTGTTTAGGCTACTAAAACTTCCAACGTACACAGCCTCTCCTGCTCAATCTGGCCAGAGCCCTACACCGAAATTGCGAACGTCCAACGATTGCTCCTACAGTAAAGGTGCCAGCCCTGAAAGCTCTTGCTGGTCCTCATCTCCCACTGGTAACCTCTCAAACGAACCACAAACTCTTGGGCTCTGAACTTGTTTAGGCTACTAAAACTTCCAACGTACACAGCCTCTCCTGCTCAATCTGGCCGGAGCCCTACACCGAAATTGCGAACGTCCAGCGATTGCTCCTACACTAAAGGTGCCAGCCCTGAAAGCTCTTGCTGGTCCTCATCTCCCACTGGTAACCTCTCAAACGAACCACAAACTCTTGGGCTCTGTACTTGTTTAGGCTACTAAAACTTCCAACGTACACAGCCTCTCCTGCTCAATCTGGCCAGAGCCCTACACCGAAATTGCGAACGTCCAGTGATTGCTCCTACACTAAAGGTGCCAGCCCTGAAAGCTCTTGCTGGTCCTCATCTCCCACTGGGAGCCTCTCAAACGAACCACAAACACTTGGGCTCTGAACTTGTTTAGGCTACTAAAACTTCCAACGTACACAGCCTCTCCTGCTCAATCTGGCCAGAGACCTACACTGAAATTGCGAACGTCCAGCGATTGCTCCTACACTAAAGGTGCCAGCCCTGAAAGCTCTTGCTGGTCCTCATCTCCCACTGGTAACCTCTCAAACGAACCACAAACACTTGGGCTCTGAACTTGTTTAGGCTACTAAACCTTCCAACGTACACAGCCTCTCCTGCTCAATCTGGCCAGAACCCTACACCGAAATTGCGAACGTCCAGCGATTGCTCCTACACTAAAGGTGCCAGCCCTGAAAGCTCTTGCTGGTCCTCATCTCCCACTGGTAACCTCTCAAACGAACCACAAACACTTGGGCTCTGAACTTGTTTAGACACTCAAAGATGCAGACGTATCATCGCTTCCTTTTGCTAATTCATGTCAGAGCTCAACACCGAAATTGCGAACGTCCAGCGATTGCTCCTACACTAAAGGTGCCAGCCCTGAAAGCTCTTGCTGGTCCTCATCTCCCACTGGTAACCTCTCAAACGAACCACAGACACTTGGGCTCTGAACTTGTTTAGGCTACTAAAACTTCCAACGTACACAGCCTCTCCTGCTCAATCTGGCCAGAGCCCTACACCGAAATTGCGAACGTCCAGCGATTGCTCCTACACTAAAGGTGCCAGCCCTGAAAGCTCTTGCTGGTCCTCATCTCCCACTGGTAACCTCTCAAACGAACCACAAACACTGGGGCTCTGAACTTGTTTAGGCTACTAAAACTTCCAACGTACACAGCCTCTCCTGCTCAATCTGGCCAGAGCCCTACACCGAAATTGCGAACGTCCAGCGATTGCTCCTACACTAAAGGTGCCAGCCCTGAAAGCTCTTGCTGGTCCTCATCTCCCACTGGTAACCTCTCAAACGAACCACAAACACTTGGGCTCTGAACTTGTTTAGACACTCAAAGATGCAGACGTATCATCGCTTCCTTTTGCTAATTCATGTCAGAGCTCAACACCGAAATTGCGAACGTCCAGCGATTGCTCCTACACTAAAGGTGCCAGCCCTGAAAGCTCTTGCTGGTCCTCATCTCCCACTGGTAACCTCTCAAACGAACCACAGACACTTGGGCTCTGAACTTGTTTAGGCTACTAAAACTTCCAACGTACACAGCCTCTCCTGCTCAATCTGGCCAGAGCCCTACACCGAAATTGCGAACGTCCAGCGATTGCTCCTACACTAAAGGTGCCAGCCCTGAAAGCTCTTGCTGGTCCTCATCTCCCACTGGTAACCTCTCAAACGAACCACAAACACTTGGGCTCTGAACTTGTTTAGGCTACTAAAACTTCCAACGTACACAGCCTCTCCTGCTCAATCTGGCCAGAGCCCTACACCGAAATTGCGAACGTACAGCGATTGCTCCTACACTAAAGGTGCCAGCCCTGAAAGCTCTTGCTGGTCCTCATCTCCCACTGGTAACCTCTCAAACGAACCACAAACTCTTGGGCTCTGAAATTCTTTTGGCTACTAAAACTTCCAACGTACACAGCCTCTCCTGCTCAATCTGGCCAGAGCCCTACACCGAAATTGCGAACGTCCAGCGATTGCTCCTACACTAAAGGTGCCAGCCCTGAAAGCTCTTGCTGGTCCTCATCTCCCACTAGTAACCTCTCAAACGAACCACAAACACTGGGGCTCTGAACTTGTATAGACACTCAAAGATGCAGACGTATCATCGCTTCCTTTTGCTAATTCATGTCAGAGCCCTACACCGAAATTGCGAACGTCCAGCGATTGCTCCTACACTAAAGGTGCCAGCCCTGAAAGCTCTTGCTGGTCCTCATCTCCCACTGGTAACCTCTCAAACGAACCACAAACACTTGGGCTCTGAAATTCTTTTGGCTACTAAAACTTCCAACGTACACAGCCTCTCCTGCTTAATCTGGCCAGAGCCCTACACCGAAATTGCGAACGTCCAGCGATTGCTCCTACACTAAAGGTGCCAGCCCTGAAAGCTCTTGCTGGTCCTCATCTCCCACTGGTAACCTCTCAAACGAACCACAAACACTGGGGCCGCGACATTGTTTAGACACTCAAAGATGCAGACGTATCATCGCTTCCTTTTGCTAATTCATGTCAGAGCTCAACACCGAAATTGCGAACGTCCAGCGATTGCTCCTACACTAAAGGTGCCAGCCCTGAAAGCTCTTGCTGGTCCTCATCTCCCACTGGTAACCTCTCAAACAAACCACAAACACTTGGGCTCTGAACTTGTTTAGGCTACTAAAACTTCCAACGTACACAGCCTCTCCTGCTCAATCTGGCCAGAGCCCTACACCGAAATTGCGAACGTCCAGCGATTGCTCCTACACTAAAGGTGCCAGCCCTGAAAGCTCTTGCTGGTCCTCATCTCCCACTGGTAACCTCTCAAACGAACCACAAACACTTGGGCTCTGAACTTGTTTAGGCTACTAAAACTTCCAACGTACACAGCCTCTCCTGCTCAATCTGGCCAGAGCCCTACACCGAAATTGCGAACGTCCAGCGATTGCTCCTACACTAAAGGTGCCAGCCCTGAAAGCTCTTGCTGGTCCTCATCTCCCACTGGTAACCTCTCAAACGAACCACAAACACTTGGGCTCTGAACTTGTTTAGGCTACTAAAACTTCCAACGTACACAGACTCTCCTGCTCAATCTGGCCAGAGCCCTACACCGAAATTGCAAACGTCCAGCGATTGCTCCTACACTAAAGGTGCCAGCCCTGAAAGCTCTTGCTGGTCCTCATCTCCCACTGGTAACCTCTCAAACGAACCACAAACTCTTGGGCTCTGAACTTGTTTAGGCTACTAAAACTTCCAACGTACACAGCCTCTCCTGCTCAATCTGGCCGGAGCCCTACACCGAAATTGCGAACGTCCAGCGATTGCTCCTACACTAAAGGTGCCAGCCCTGAAAGCTCTTGCTGGTCCTCATCTCCCACTGGTAACCTCTCAAACGAACCACAAACACTTGTGCTCTGAAATTCTTTTGGCTACTAAAACTTCCAACGTACACAGCCTCTCCTGCTCAATCTGGCCAGAGCCCTACACCGAAATTACGCAAGTCCAGCGATTGCTCCTACACTAAAGGTGCCAGCCCTGAAAGCTCTTGCTGGTCCTCATCTCCCACTGGTAACCTCTCAAACAAACCACAAACACTTGGGCTCTGAACTTGTTTAGGCTACTAAACCTTCCAACGTACACAGCCTCTCCTGCTCAATCTGGCCAGAGCTTAACACCGAAATTGCAAACGTCCAGCGATTGCTCCTACACTGAAGGTGCCAGCCCTGAAAGCTCTTGCTGGTCCTCATCTCCCACTGGTAACCTCTCAAACGAACCACAAACACTGGGGCTCTGAACGTGTTTAGGCTACTAAAACTTCCAACGTACACAGCCTCTCCTGCTCAATCTGGCCAGAGCCCTACACCGAAATTGCGAACTTCCAACGATTGCTCCTACACTAAAGGTGCCAGCCCTGAAAGCTCTTGCTGGTCCTCATCTCCCACTGGTAACCTCTCAAACGAACCACAAACTCTTGGGCTCTGAACTTGTTTAGGCTACTAAAACTTCCAACGTACACAGCCTCTCCTGCTCAATCTGGTCGGAGCCCTACACCGAAATTGCGAACGTCCAGCGATTGCTCCTACACTAAAGGTGCCAGCCCTGAAAGCTCTTGCTGGTCCTCATCTCCCACTGGTAACCTCTCAAACGAACCACAAACTCTTGGGCTCTGAACTTGTTTAGGCTACTAAAACTTCCAACGTACACAGCCTCTCCTGCTCAATCTGGCCAGAGCCCTACACCGAAATTGCGAACGTCCAGCGATTGCTCCTACACTAAAGGTGCCAGCCCTGAAAGCTCTTGCTGGTCCTCATCTCCCACTGGGAGCCTCTCAAACGAACCACAAACACTTGGGCTCTGAACTTGTTTAGGCTACTAAAACTTCCAACGTACACAGCCTCTCCTGCTCAATCTGGCCAGAGCCCTACACTGAAATTGCGAACGTCCAGCGATTGCTCCTACACTAAAGGTGCCAGCCCTGAAAGCTCTTGCTGGTCCTCATCTCCCACTGGTAACCTCTCAAACGAACCACAAACACTTGGGCTCTGACATTGTTTAGACACTCAAAGATGCAGACGTATCATCGCTTCCTTTTGCTAATTCATGTCAGAGCTCAACACCGAAATTGCGAACGTCCAGCGATTGCTCCTACACTAAAGGTGCCAGCCCTGAAAGCTCTTGCTGGTCCTCATCTCCCACTGGTAACCTCTCAAACGAACCACAGACACTTGGGCTCTGAACTTGTTTAGGCTACTAAAACTTCCAACGTACACAGCCTCTCCTGCTCAATCTGGCCAGAGCCCTACACCGAAATTGCGAACGTCCAGCGATTGCTCCTACACTAAAGGTGCCAGCCCTGAAAGCTCTTGCTGGTCCTCATCTCCCACTGGTAACCTCTCAAACGAACCACAAACACTGGGGCTCTGAACTTGTTTAGGCTACTAAAACTTCCAACGTACACAGCCTCTCCTGCTCAATCTGGCCAGAGCCCTACACCGAAATTGCGAACGTCCAGCGATTGCTCCTACACTAAAGGTGCCAGCCCTGAAAGCTCTTGCTGGTCCTCATCTCCCACTGGTAACCTCTCAAACGAACCACAAACTCTTGGGCTCTGAAATTCTTTTGGCTACTAAAACTTCCAACGTACACAGCCTCTCCTGCTCAATCTGGCCAGAGCCCTACACCGAAATTGCGAACGTCCAGCGATTGCTCCTACACTAAAGGTGCCAGCCCTGAAAGCTCTTGCTGGTCCTCATCTCCCACTGGTAACCTCTCAAACGAACCACAAACACTGGGGCTCTGAACTTGTATAGACACTCAAAGATGCAGACGTATCATCGCTTCCTTTTGCTAATTCATGTCAGAGCCCTACACCGAAATTGCGAACGTCCAGCGATTGCTCCTACACTAAAGGTGCCAGCCCTGAAAGCTCTTGCTGGTCCTCATCTCCCACTGGTAACCTCTCAAACGAACCACAAACTCTTGGGCTCTGAACTTGTTTAGGCTACTAAAACTTCCAACGTACACAGCCTCTCCTGCTCAACCTGGCCAGAGACCTACACCGAAATTGCGAACGTCCAGCGATTGCTCCTACACTAAAGGTGCCAGCCCTGAAAGCTCTTGCTGGTCCTCATCTCCCACTGGTAACCTCTCAAACGAACCACAAACACTTGGGCTCTGAACTTGTTTAGGCTACTAAAACTTCCAACGTACACAGCCTCTCCTGCTCAATCTGGCCAGAGCCCTACACCGAAATTGCGAACGTCCAGCGATTGCTCCTACACTAAAGGTGCCAGCCCTGAAAGCTCTTGCTGGTCCTCATCTCCCACTGGTAACCTCTCAAACGAACCACAAACACTTGGGCTCTGAACTTGTTTAGGCTACTAAAACCTCCAACGTACACAGCCTCTCCTGCTCAATCTGGCCAGAGCCCTACACCAAAATTGCGAACGTCCAGCGATTGCTCCTACACTAAAGGTGCCAGCCCTGAAAGCTCTTGCTGGTCCTCATCTCCCACTGGTAACCTCTCAAACGAACCACAAACACTTGGGCTCTGAACTTGTTTAGGCTACTAAACCTTCCAACGTACACAGCCTCTCCTGCTCAATCTGGCCAGAGCCCTACACCGAAATTGCGAACGTCCAGCGATTGCTCCTACACTAAAGGTGCCAGCCCTGAAAGCTCTTGCTGGTCCTCATCTCCCACTGGTAACCTCTCAAACGAACCACAAACACTTGGGCTCTGAACTTGTTTAGACACTCAAAGATGCAGACGTATCATCGCTTCCTTTTGCTAATTCATGTCAGAGCTCAACACCGAAATTGCGAACGTCCAGCGATTGCTCCTACACTAAAGGTGCCAGCCCTGAAAGCTCTTGCTGGTCCTCATCTCCCACTGGTAACCTCTCAAACGAACCACAGACACTTGGGCTCTGAACTTGTTTAGGCTACTAAAACTTCCAACGTACACAGCCTCTCCTGCTCAATCTGGCCAGAGCCCTACACCGAAATTGCGAACGTCCAGCGATTGCTCCTACACTAAAGGTGCCAGCCCTGAAAGCTCTTGCTGGTCCTAATCTCCCACTGGTAACCTCTCAAACGAACCACAAACACTGGGGCTCTGAACTTGTTTAGGCTACTAAAACTTCCAACGTACACAGCCTCTCCTGCTCAATCTGGCCAGAGCCCTACACCGAAATTGCGAACGTCCAGCGATTGCTCCTACACTAAAGGTGCCAGCCCTGAAAGCTCTTGCTGGTCCTCATCTCCCACTGGTAACCTCTCAAACGAACCACAAACTCTTGGGCTCTGAAATTCTTTTGGCTACTAAAACTTCCAACGTACACAGCCTCTCCTGCTCAATCTGGCCGGAGCCCTACACCGAAATTGCGAACGTCCAGCGATTGCTCCTACACTAAAGGTGCCAGCCCTGAAAGCTCTTGCTGGTCCTCATCTCCCACTGGTAACCTCTCAAACGAACCACAAACACTTGGGCTCTGAACTTGTTTAGGCTACTAAAACCTCCAACGTACACAGCCTCTCCTGCTCAATCTGGCCAGAGCCCTACACCAAAATTGCGAACGTCCAGCGATTGCTCCTACACTAAAGGTGCCAGCCCTGAAAGCTCTTGCTGGTCCTCATCTCCCACTGGTAACCTCTCAAACGAACCACAAACACTGGGGCTGCGACATTGTTTAGACACTCAAAGATGCAGACGTATCATCGCTTCCTTTTGCTAATTCATGTCAGAGCTCAACACCGAAATTGCGAACGTCCAGCGATTGCTCCTACACTAAAGGTGCCAGCCCTGAAAGCTCTTGCTAGTCCTCATCTCCCACTGGTAACCTCTCAAACGAACCACAAACACTTGGGCTCTGAAATTCTTTTGGCTACTAAAACTTCCAACGTACACAGCCTCTCCTGCTTTATCTGGCCAGAGCCCTACACCGAAATTACGAAAGTACAGCGATTGCTCCTACACTAAAGGTGCCAGCCCTGAAAGCTCTTGCTGGTCCTCATCTCCCACTGGTAACCTCTCAAACGAACCACAAACACTTGGGCTCTGAACTTGTTTAGGCTACTAAAACTTCCAACGTACACAGCCTCTCCTGCTCAATCTGGCCAGAGCCCTACATCGAAATTGCGAAAGTCCAGCGATTGCTCCTACACTAAAGGTGCCAGCCCTGAAAGCTCTTGCTGGTCCTCATCTCCCACTGGTAACCTCTCAAACGAACCACAAACTCTTGGGCTCTGAACTTGTTTAGGCTACTAAAACTTCCAACGTACACAGCCTCTCCTGCTCAATCTGGCCAGAGCCCTACACCGAAATTGCGAACGTCCAGCGATTGCTCCTACACTAAAGGTGCCAGCCCTGAAAGCTCTTGCTGGTCCTCATCTCCCACTGGTAACCTCTCAAACAAACCACAAACACTTGGGCTCTGAACTTGTTTAGGCTACTAAACCTTCCAACGTACACAGCCTCTCCTGCTCAATCTGGCCAGAGCTTAACACCGAAATTGCGAAAGTCCAGCGATTGCTCCTACACTAAAGGTGCCAGCCCTGAAAGCTCTTGCTGGTCCTCATCTCCCACTGGTAACCTCTCAAACGAACCACAAACTCTTGGGCTCTGAACTTGTTTAGGCTACTAAAACTTCCAACGTACACAGCCTCTCCTGCTCAATCTGGCCAGAGCCCTACACCGAAATTGCGAACGTCCAACGATTGCTCCTACAGTAAAGGTGCCAGCCCTGAAAGCTCTTGCTGGTCCTCATCTCCCACTGGTAACCTCTCAAACGAACCACAAACTCTTGGGCTCTGAACTTGTTTAGGCTACTAAAACTTCCAACGTACACAGCCTCTCCTGCTCAATCTGGCCGGAGCCCTACACCGAAATTGCGAACGTCCAGCGATTGCTCCTACACTAAAGGTGCCAGCCCTGAAAGCTCTTGCTGGTCCTCATCTCCCACTGGTAACCTCTCAAACGAACCACAAACTCTTGGGCTCTGTACTTGTTTAGGCTACTAAAACTTCCAACGTACACAGCCTCTCCTGCTCAATCTGGCCAGAGCCCTACACCGAAATTGCGAACGTCCAGTGATTGCTCCTACACTAAAGGTGCCAGCCCTGAAAGCTCTTGCTGGTCCTCATCTCCCACTGGGAGCCTCTCAAACGAACCACAAACACTTGGGCTCTGAACTTGTTTAGGCTACTAAAACTTCCAACGTACACAGCCTCTCCTGCTCAATCTGGCCAGAGACCTACACTGAAATTGCGAACGTCCAGCGATTGCTCCTACACTAAAGGTGCCAGCCCTGAAAGCTCTTGCTGGTCCTCATCTCCCACTGGTAACCTCTCAAACGAACCACAAACACTTGGGCTCTGAACTTGTTTAGGCTACTAAACCTTCCAACGTACACAGCCTCTCCTGCTCAATCTGGCCAGAACCCTACACCGAAATTGCGAACGTCCAGCGATTGCTCCTACACTAAAGGTGCCAGCCCTGAAAGCTCTTGCTGGTCCTCATCTCCCACTGGTAACCTCTCAAACGAACCACAAACACTTGGGCTCTGAACTTGTTTAGGCTACTAAAACTTCCAACGTACACAGCCTCTCCTGCTCAATCTGGCCAGAGCCCTACACCGAAATTGCGAACGTCCAGCGATTGCTCCTACACTAAAGGTGCCAGCCCTGAAAGCTCTTGCTGGTCCTCATCTCCCACTGGTAACCTCTCAAACGAACCACAAACTCTTGGACTCTGAAATTCTTTTGGCTACTAAAACTTCCAACGTACACAGCCTCTCCTGCTCAATCTGGCCAGAGCCCTACACCGAAATTGAGAACGTCCAGCGATTGCTCCTACACTAAAGGTGCCAGCCCTGAAAGCTCTTGCTGGTCCTCATCTCCCACTGGTAACCTCTCAAACGAACCACAAACACTTGGGCTCTGAACTTGTATAGACACTCAAAGATGCAGACGTATCATCGCTTCCTTTTGCTAATTCATGTCAGAGCCCTACACCGAAATTGCGAACGTCCAGCGATTGCTCCTACACTAAAGGTGCCAGCCCTGAAAGCTCTTGCTGGTCCTCATCTCCCACTGGTAACCTCTCAAACAAACCACAAACACTTGGGCTCTGAACTTGTTTAGGCTACTAAACCTTCCAACGTACACAGCCTCTCCTGCTCAATCTGGCCAGAGCTTAACACCGAAATTGCAAACGTCCAGCGATTGCTCCTACACTGAAGGTGCCAGCCCTGAAAGCTCTTGCTGGTCCTCATCTCCCACTGGTAACCTCTCAAACGAACCACAAACACTGGGGCTCTGAACGTGTTTAGGCTACTAAAACTTCCAACGTACACAGCCTCTCCTGCTCAATCTGGCCAGAGCCCTACACCGAAATTGCGAACTTCCAACGATTGCTCCTACACTAAAGGTGCCCTGAAAGCTCTTGCTGGTCCTCATCTCCCACTGGTAACCTCTCAAACGAACCACAAACTCTTGGGCTCTGAACTTGTTTAGGCTACTAAAACTTCCAACGTACACAGCCTCTCCTGCTCAATCTGGCCGGAGCCCTACACCGAAATTGCGAACGTCCAGCGATTGCTCCTACACTAAAGGTGCCAGCCCTGAAAGCTCTTGCTGGTCCTCATCTCCCACTGGTAACCTCTCAAACGAACCACAAACTCTTCGGCTCTGAACTTGTTTAGGCTACTAAAACTTCCAACGTACACAGCCTCTCCTGCTCAATCTGGCCAGAGCCCTACACCGAAATTGCGAACGTCCAGCGATTGCTCCTACACTAAAGGTGCCAGCCCTGAAAGCTCTTGCTGGTCCTCATCTCCCACTGGGAGCCTCTCAAACGAACCACAAACACTTGGGCTCTGAACTTGTTTAGGCTACTAAAACTTCCAACGTACACAGCCTCTCCTGCTCAATCTGGCCAGAGCCCTACACTGAAATTGCGAACGTCCAGCGATTGCTCCTACACTAAAGGTGCCAGCCCTGAAAGCTCTTGCTGGTCCTCATCTCCCACTGGTAACCTCTCAAACAAACCACAAACACTTGGGCTCTGACATTGTTTAGACACTCAAAGATGCAGACGTATCATCGCTTCCTTTTGCTAATTCATGTCAGAGCTCAACACCGAAATTGCGAACGTCCAGCGATTGCTCCTACACTAAAGGTGCCAGCCCTGAAAGCTCTTGCTGGTCCTCATCTCCCACTGGTAACCTCTCAAACGAACCACAGACACTTGGGCTCTGAACTTGTTTAGGCTACTAAAACTTCCAACGTACACAGCCTCTCCTGCTCAATCTGGCCAGAGCCCTACACCGAAATTGCGAACGTCCAGCGATTGCTCCTACACTAAAGGTGCCAGCCCTGAAAGCTCTTGCTGGTCCTCATCTCCCACTGGTAACCTCTCAAACGAACCACAAACTCTTGGGCTCTGAAATTCTTTTGGCTACTAAAACTTCCAACGTACACAGCCTCTCCTGCTCAATCTGGCCAGAGCCCTACACCGAAATTGCGAACGTCCAGCGATTGCTCCTACACTAAAGGTGCCAGCCCTGAAAGCTCTTGCTGGTCCTCATCTCCCACTGGTAACCTCTCAAACGAACCACAAACTCTTGGGCTCTGAAATTCTTTTGGCTACTAAAACTTCCAACGTACACAGCCTCTCCTGCTCAATCTGGCCAGAGCCCTACACCGAAATTGCGAACGTCCAGCGATTGCTCCTACACTAAAGGTGCCAGCCCTGAAAGCTCTTGCTGGTCCTCATCTCCCACTGGTAACCTCTCAAACGAACCACAAACACTGGGGCTCTGAACTTGTATAGACACTCAAAGATGCAGACGTATCATCGCTTCCTTTTGCTAATTCATGTCAGAGCCCTACACCAAAATTGCGAACGTCCAGCGATTGCTCCTACACTAAAGGTGCCAGCCCTGAAAGCTCTTGCTGGTCCTCATCTCCCACTGGTAACCTCTCAAACGAACCACAAACTCTTGGGCTCTGAAATTCTTTTGGCTACTAAAACTTCCAACGTACACAGCCTCTCCTGCTCAATCTGGCCAGAGCCCTACACCGAAATTGCGAACGTCCAGCGATTGCTCCTACACTAAAGGTGCCAGCCCTGAAAGCTCTTGCTGGTCCTCATCTCCCACTGGTAACCTCTCAAACGAACCACAAACACTTGGGCTCTGAACTTGTTTAGACACTCAAAGATGCAGACGTATCATCGCTTCCTTTTGCTAATTCATGTCAGAGCCCTACACCGAAATTGCGAACGTCCAGCGATTGCTCCTACACTAAAGGTGCCAGCCCTGAAAGCTCTTGCTGGTCCTCATCTCCCACTGGTAACCTCTCAAACGAACCACAAACACTTGTGCTCTGAAATTCTTTTTGGCTACTAAAACTTCCAACGTACACAGCCTCTCCTGCTCAATCTGGCCTGAGCCCTACACCGAAATTACGAAAGTCCAGCCATTGCTCCTACACTAAAGGTGCCAGCCCTGAAAGCTCTTGCTGGTCCTCATCTCCCACTGGTAACCTCTCAAACGAACCACAAACACTTGGGCTCTGAACTTGTTTAGGCTGCTAAAACTTCCAACGTACACAGCCTCTCCTGCTCAATCTGGCCAGAGCCCTACACCGAAATTGCGAACGACCAGCGATTGCTCCTACACTAAAGGTGCCAGCCCTGAAAGCTCTTGCTGGTCCTCATCTCCCACTGGTAACCTCTCAAACGAACCACAAACACTTGGGCTCTGAACTTGTTTAGGCTACTAAAACTTCCAACGTACACAGCCTCTCCTGCTCAATCTGGCCAGAGCCCTACACCGAAATTGCGAACGTCCAGCGATTGCTCCTACACTAAAGGTGCCAGCCCTGAAAGCTCTTGCTGGTCCTCATCTCCCACTGGTAATCTCTCAAACGAACCACAAACACTTGGGCTCTGAAATTCTTTTGGCTACTAAAACTTCCAACGTACACAGCCTCTCCTGCTCAATCTGGCCAGAGCCCTACACCGAAATTACGCAAGTCCAGCGATTGCTCCTACACTAAAGGTGCCAGCCCTGAAAGCTCTTGCTGGTCCTCATCTCCCACTGGTAACCTCTCAAACAAACCACAAACACTTGGGCTCTGAACTTGTTTAGGCTACTAAACCTTCCAACGTACACAGCCTCTCCTGCTCAATCTGGCCAGAGCCCTACACCGAAATTGCGAACGTCCAGCGATTGCTCCTACACTAAAGGTGCCAGCCCTGAAAGCTCTTGCTGGTCCTCATCTCCCACTGGTAACCTCTCAAACGAACCACAAACTCTTGGGCTCTGAACTTGTTTAGGCTACTAAAACTTCCAACGTACACAGCCTCTCCTGCTCAATCTGGCCAGAGCCCTACACCGAAATTGCGAACGTCCAACGATTGCTCCTACACTAAAGGTGCCAGCCCTGAAAGCTCTTGCTGGTCCTCATCTCCCACTGGTAACCTCTCAAACGAACCACAAACTCTTGGGCTCTGAACTTGTTTAGGCTACTAAAACTTCCAACGTACACAGCCTCTCCTGCTCAATCTGGCCGGAGCCCTACACCGAAATTGCGAACGTCCAGCGATTGCTCCTACACTAAAGGTGCCAGCCCTGAAAGCTCTTGCTGGTCCTCATCTCCCACTGGTAACCTCTCAAACGAACCACAAACTCTTGGGCTCTGTACTTGTTTAGGCTACTAAAACTTCCAACGTACACAGCCTCTCCTGCTCAATCTGGCCAGAGCCCTACACCGAAATTGCGAACGTCCAGTGATTGCTCCTACACTAAAGGTGCCAGCCCTGAAAGCTCTTGCTGGTCCTCATCTCCCACTGGGAGCCTCTCAAACGAACCACAAACACTTGGGCTCTGAACTTGTTTAGGCTACTAAAACTTCCAACGTACACAGCCTCTCCTGCTCAATCTGGCCAGAGCCCTACACTGAAATTGCGAACGTCCAGCGATTGCTCCTACAACAAAGGTGCCAGCCCTGAAAGCTCTTGCTGGTCCTCATCTCCCACTGGTAACCTCTCAAACGAACCACAAACACTTGGGCTCTGAACTTGTTTAGGCTACTAAACCTTCCAACGTACACAGCCTCTCCTGCTCAATCTGGCCAGAGCCCTACACCGAAATTGCGAACGTCCAGCGATTGCTCCTACACTAAAGGTGCCAGCCCTGAAAGCTCTTGCTGGTCCTCATCTCCCACTGGTAACCTCTCAAACGAACCACAAACACTGGGGCTCTGAACTTGTTTAGGCTACTAAAACTTCCAACGTACACAGCCTCTCCTGCTCAATCTGGCCAGAGCCCTACACCAAAATTGCGAACGTCCAGCGATTGCTCCTACACTAAAGGTGCCAGCCCTGAAAGCTCTTGCTGGTCCTCATCTCCCACTGGTAACCTCTCAAACGAACCACAAACTCTTGGGCTCTGAAATTCTTTTGGCTACTAAAACTTCCAACGTACACAGCCTCTCCTGCTCAATCTGGCCAGAGCCCTACACCGAAATTGCGAACGTCCAGCGATTGCTCCTACACTAAAGGTGCCAGCCCTGAAAGCTCTTGCTGGTCCTCATCTCCCACTGGTAACCTCTCAAACGAACCACAAACACTTGGGCTCTGAACTTGTTTAGACACTCAAAGATGCAGACGTATCATCGCTTCCTTTTGCTAATTCATGTCAGAGCCCTACACCGAAATTGCGAACGTCCAGCGATTGCTCCTACACTAAAGGTGCCAGCCCTGAAAGCTCTTGCTGGTCCTCATCTCCCACTGGTAACCTCTCAAACGAACCACAAACTCTTGGGCTCTGAACTTGTTTAGGCTACTAAAACTTCCAACGTACACAGCCTCTCCTGCTCAACCTGGCCAGAGACCTACACCGAAATTGCGAACGTCCAGCGATTGCTCCTACACTAAAGGTGCCAGCCCTGAAAGCTCTTGCTGGTCCTCATCTCCCACTGGTAACCTCTCAAACGAACCACAAACACTTGGGCTCTGAACTTGTTTAGGCTACTAAAACTTCCAACGTACACAGCCTCTCCTGCTCAATCTGGCCAGAGCCCTACACCGAAATTGCGAACGTCCAGCGATTGCTCCTACACTAAAGGTGCCAGCCCTGAAAGCTCTTGCTGGTCCTTATCTCCCACTGCTAACCTCTCAAACGAACCACAAACACTTGGGCTCTGAACTTGTTTAGGCTACTAAAACCTCCAACGTACACAGCCTCTCCTGCTCAATCTGCCCTGAGCCCTACACCAAAATTGCAAACGTCCAGCGATTGCTCCTACACTAAAGGTGCCAGCCCTGAAAGCTCTTGCTGGTCCTCATCTCCCACTGGTAACCTCTCAAACGAACCACAAACACTGGGGCTGCGACATTGTTTAGACACTCAAAGATGCAGACGTATCATCGCTTCCTTTTGCTAATTCATGTCAGAGCTCAACACCGAAATTGCGAACGTCCAGCGATTGCTCCTACACTAAAGGTGCCAGCCCTGAAAGCTCTTGCTGGTCCTCATCTCCCACTGGTAACCTCTCAAACGAACCACAAACACTTGGGCTCTGAACTTGTTTAGGCTACTAAAACTTCCAACGTACACAGCCTCTCCTGCTCAATCTGGCCAGAGCCCTACACCGAAATTGCGAACGTCCAGCGATTGCTCCTACACTAAAGGTGCCAGCCCTGAAAGCTCTTGCTGGTCCTCATCTCCCACTGGTAACCTCTCAAACGAACCACAAACACTTGGGCTCTGAACTTGTTTAGACACTCAAAGATGCAGACGTATCATCGCTTCCTTTTGCTAATTCATGTCAGAGCTCAACACCGAAATTGCGAACGTCCAGCGATTGCTCCTACACTAAAGGTGCCAGCCCTGAAAGCTCTTGCTGGTCCTCATCTCCCACTGGTAACCTCTCAAACGAACCACAAACACTTGGGCTCTGAACTTGTTTAGGCTACTAAAACTTCCAACGTACACAGCCTCTCCTGCTCAATCTGGCCAGAGCCCTACACCGAAATTGCGAACGTCCAGCGATTGCTCCTACACTAAAGGGGCCAGCCCTGAAAGCTCTTGCTGGTCCTCATCTCCCACTGGTAACCTCTCAAACGAACCACAAAAACTGGGGCTGCGACATTGTTTAGACACTCAAAGATGCAGACGTATCATCGCTTCCTTTTGCTAATTCATGTCAGAGCTCAACACCGAAATTGCGAACGTCCAGCGATTGCTCCTACACTAAAGGTGCCAGCCCTGAAAGCTCTTGCTGGTCCTCATCTCCCACTGGTAACCTCTCAAACAAACCACAAACACTTGGGCTCTGAACTTGTTTAGGCTCCTAAAACTTCCAACGTACACAGCCTCTCCTGCTCAATCTGGCCAGAGCCCTACACCGAAATTGCGAACGTCCAGCGATTGCTCCTACACTAAAGGTGCCAGCCCTGAAAGCTCTTGCTGGTCCTCATCTCCCACTGGTAACCTCTCAAACGAACCACAAACACTTGGGCTCTGAACTTGTTTAGGCTACTAAAACTTCCAACGTACACAGCCTCTCCTGCTCAATCTGGCCAGAGCCCTACACCGAAATTGCGAACGTCCAGCGATTGCTCCTACACTAAAGGTGCCAGCCCTGAAAGCTCTTGCTGGTCCTCATCTCCCACTGGTAACCTCTCAAACGAACCACAAACACTTGGGCTCTGAACTTGTTTAGGCTACTAAACCTTCCAACGTACACAGCCTCTCCTGCTCAATCTGGCCACAGCCCTACACCGAAATTGCAAACGTCCAGCGATTGCTCCTACACTAAAGGTGCCAGCCCTGAAAGCTCTTGCTGGTCCTCATCTCCCACTGGTAACCTCTCAAACGAACCACAAACTCTTGGGCTCTGAACTTGTTTAGGCTACTAAAACTTCCAACGTACACAGCCTCTCCTGCTCAATCTGGCCAGAGCCCTACACCGAAATTGCGAACGTCCAGCGATTGCTCCTACACTAAAGGTGCCAGTCCTGAAAGCTCTTGCTGGTCCTCATCTCCCACTGGTAACCTCTCAAACGAACCACAAACTCTTGGGCTCTGAACTTGTTTAGGCTACTAAAACTTTAAACGTACACAGCCTCTCCTGCTCAATCTGGCCAGAGCCCTACACCGAAATTACGAAAGTCCAGCGATTGCTCCTACACTAAAGGTGCCAGCCCTGAAAGCTCTTGCTGGTCCTCATCTCCCACTGGTAACCTCTCAAACGAACCACAAACTCTTGGGCTCTGAACTTGTTTAGGCTACTAAAACTTCCAACGTACACAGCCTCTCCTGCTCAATCTGGCCAGAGCCCTACACCGAAATTGCGAACGTCCAGCGATTGCTCCTACACTAAAGGTGCCAGCCCTGAAAGCTCTTGCTGGTCCTCATCTCCCACTGGTAACCTCTCAAACGAACCACAGACACTTGGGCTCTGAACTTGTTTAGGCTACTAAAACTTCCAACGTACACAGCCTCTCCTGCTCAATCTGGCCAGAGCCCTACACCGAAATTGCGAACGTCCAGCGATTGCTCCTACACTAAAGGTGCCAGCCCTGAAAGCTCTTGCTGGTCCTCATCTCCCACTGGTAACCTCTCAAACGAACCACAAACACTTGGGCTCTGGACTTGTTTAGGCTACTAAAACTTCCAACGTACACAGCCTCTCCTGCTCAGTCTGGCCAGAGCCCTACACCGAAATTGCGAACGTCCAGCGATTGCTCCTACACTAAAGGTGCCAGCCCTGAAAGCTCTTGCTGGTCCTCATCTCCCACTGGTAACCTCTCAAACGAACCACAAACTCTTGGGCTCTGAACTTGTTTAGGCTACTAAAACTTCCAACGTACACAGCCTCTCCTGCTCAATCTGGCCAGAGCCCTACACCGAAATTGCGAACGTCCAGCGATTGCTCCTACACTAAAGGTGCCAGCCCTGAAAGCTCTTGCTGGTCCTCATCTCCCACTGGTAGCCTCTCAAACGAACCACAAAGACTTGGGCTCTGAACTTGTTTAGGCTACTAAAACTTCCAACGTACACAGCCTCTCCTGCTCAATCTGGCCAGAGCCCTACACCGAAATTGCGAACGTCCAGCGATTGCTCCTACACTAAAGGGGCCAGCCCTGAAAGCTCTTGCTGGTCCTCATCTCCCACTGGTAACCTCTCAAACGAACCACAAACACTGGGGCTGCGACATTGTTTAGACACTCAAAGATGCAGAAGTATCATCGCTTCCTTTTGCTAATTCATGTCAGATCTCAACACCGAAATTGCGAACGTCCAGCGATTGCTCCTACACTAAAGGTGCCAGCCCTGAAAGCTCTTGCTGGTCCTCATCTCCCACTGGTAACCTCTCAAACGAACCACAGACACTTGGGCTCTGAACTTGTTTAGGCTACTAAAACTTCCAACGTACACAGCCTCTCCTGCTCAATCTGGCCAGAGCCCTACACCGAAATTGCGAACGTCCAGCGATAGCTCCTACACTAAAGGTGCCAGCCCTGAAAGCTCTTGCTGGTCCTCATCTCCCACTGGTAACCTCTCAAACGAACCACAAACACTTGGGCTCTGAACTTGTTTAGGCTACTAAAACTTCCAACGTACACAGCCTCTCCTGCTCAATCTGGCCAGAGCCCTACACCAAAATTGCGAATGTCCAGCGATTGCTCCTACACTAAAGGTGCCAGCCCTGAAAGCTCTTGCTGGTCCTCATCTCCCACTGGTAACCTCTCAAACGAACCACAAACTCTGGGGCCGCGACATTGTTTAGACACTCAAAGATGCAGACGTATCATCGCTTCCTTTTGCTAATTCATGTCAGAGCTCAACACCGAAATTGCGAACGTCCAGCGATTGCTCCTACACTAAAGCTGCCAGCCCTGAAAGCTCTTGCTGGTCCTCATCTCCCACTGGTAACCTCTCAAACGAACCACAAACACTTGGGCTCTGAAATTATTTTGGCTACTAAAACTTCCAACGTACACAGCCTCTCCTGCTCAATCTGGCCAGAGCCCTACACCGAATTGCGAACGTCCAGCGATTGCTCCTACACTAAAGGGGCCAGCCCTGAAAGCTCTTGCTGGTCCTCATCTCCCACTGGTAACCTCTCAAACGAACCACAAAAACTGGGGCTGCGACATTGTTTAGACACTCAAAGATGCAGACGTATCATCGCTTCCTTTTGCTAATTCATGTCAGAGCTCAACACCGAAATTGCGAACGTCCAGCGATTGCTCCTACACTAAAGGTGCCAGCCCTGAAAGCTCTTGCTGGTCCTCATCTCCCACTGGTAACCTCTCAAACAAACCACAAACACTTGGGCTCTGAACTTGTTTAGGCTACTAAACCTTCCAACGTACACAGCCTCTCCTGCTCAATCTGGCCAGAGCCCTACACCGAAATTGCGAACGTCCAGCGATTGCTCCTACACTAAAGGTGCCAGCCCTGAAAGCTCTTGCTGGTCCTCATCTCCCACTGGTAACCTCTCAAACGAACCACAAACACTTGGGCTCTGAACTTGTTTAGGCTACTAAAACTTCCAACGTACACAGCCTCTCCTGCTCAATCTGGCCAGAGCCCTACACCGAAATTGCGAACGTCCAGCGATTGCTCCTACACTAAAGGTGCCAGCCCTGAAAGCTCTTGCTGGTCCTCATCTCCCACTGGTAACCTCTCAAACGAACCACAAACACTTGGGCTCTGAACTTGTTTAGGCTACTAAACCTTCCAACGTACACAGCCTCTCCTGCTCAATCTGGCCAGAGCCCTACACCGAAATTGCAAACGTCCAGCGATTGCTCCTACACTAAAGGTGCCAGCCCTGAAAGCTCTTGCTGGTCCTCATCTCCCACTGGTAACCTCTCAAACGAACACAAACTCTTGGGCTCTGAACTTGTTTAGGCTACTAAAACTTCCAACGTACACAGCCTCTCCTGCTCAATCTGGCCAGAGCCCTACACCGAAATTGCGAACGTCCAGCGATTGCTCCTACACTAAAGGTGCCAGCCCTGAAAGCTCTTGCTGGTCCTCATCTCCCACTGGTAACCTCTCAAACGAACCACAAACTCTTGGGCTCTGAACTTGTTTAGGCTACTAAAACTTTAAACGTACACAGCCTCTCCTGCTCAATCTGGCCGGAGCCCTACACCGAAATTACGAAAGTCCAGCGATTGCTCCTACACTAAAGGTGCCAGCCCTGAAAGCTCTTGCTGGTCCTCATCTCCCACTGGTAACCTCTCAAACGAACCACAAACTCTTGGGCTCTGAACTTGTTTAGGCTACTAAAACTTCCAACGTACACAGCCTCTCCTGCTCAATCTGGCCAGAGCCCTACACCGAAATTGCAAACGTCCAGCGATTGCTCCTACACTAAAGGTGCCAGCCCTGAAAGCTCTTGCTGGTCCTCATCTCCCACTGGTAACCTCTCAAACGAACCACAGACACTTGGGCTCTGAACTTGTTTAGGCTACTAAAACTTCCAACGTACACAGCCTCTCCTGCTCAATCTGGCCAGAGCCCTACACCAAAATTGCGAACGTCCAGCGATTGCTCCTACACTAAAGGTGCCAGCCCTGAAAGCTCTTGCTGGTCCTCATCTCCCACTGGTAACCTCTCAAACGAACCACAAACACTTGGGCTCTGAACTTGTTTAGGCTACTAAAACTTCCAACGTACACAGCCTCTCCTGCTCAATCTGGCCAGAGCCCTACACCGAAATTGCGAACGTCCAGCGATTGCTCCTACACTAAAGGTGCCAGCCCTGAAAGCTCTTGCTGGTCCTCATCTCCCACTGGTAACCTCTCAAACGAACCACAAACTCTTGGGCTCTGAACTTGTTTAGGCTACTAAAACTTCCAACGTACACAGCCTCTCCTGCTCAATCTGGCCAGAGCCCTACACCGAAATTGCGAACGTCCAGCGATTGCTCCTACACTAAAGGTGTCAGCCCTGAAAGCTCTTGCTGGTCCTCATCTCCCACTGGTAGCCTCTCAAACGAACCACAAAGACTTGGGCTCTGAACTTGTTTAGGCTACTAAAACTTCCAACGTACACAGCCTCTCCTGCTCAATCTGGCCAGAGCCCTACACCGAAATTGAGAACGTCCAGCGATTGCTCCTACACTAAAGGGGCCAGCCCTGAAAGCTCTTGCTGGTCCTCATCTCCCACTGGTAACCTCTCAAACGAACCACAAACACTGGGGCTGCGACATTGTTTAGACACTCAAAGATGCAGAAGTATCATCGCTTCCTTTTGCTAATTCATGTCAGATCTCAACACCGAAATTGCGAACGTCCAGCGATTGCTCCTACACTAAAGGTGCCAGCCCTGAAAGCTCTTGCTGGTCCTCATCTCCCACTGGTAACCTCTCAAACGAACCACAAACTCTTGGGCTCTGAACTTGTTTAGGCTACTAAAACTTCCAACGTACACAGCCTCTCCTGCTCAATCTGGCCAGAGCCCTACACCGAAATTGCAAACGTCCAGCGATTGCTCCTACACTAAAGGTGCCAGCCCTGAAAGCTCTTGCTGGTCCTCATCTCCCACTGGTAACCTCTCCAACGAACCACAAACTCTTGGGCTCTGAACTTGTTTAGGCTACTAAAACTTCCAACGTACACAGCCTCTCCTGCTCAATCTGGCCAGAGCCCTACACCGAAATTGCGAACGTCCAGCGATTGCTCCTACACTAAAGGTGCCAGCCCTGAAAGCTCTTGCTGGTCCACATCTCCCACTGGTAACCTCTCCAACGAACCACAAACTCTTGGGCTCTGAACTTGTTTAGGCTACTAAACCTTCCAACGTACACAGCCTCTCCTGCTCAATCTGGCCGGAGCCCTACACCGAAATTGCGAACGTCCAGCGATTGCTCCTACACTAAAGGTGCCAGCCCTGAAAGCTCTTGCTGGTCCTCATCTCCCACTGGTAACCTCTCAAACGAACCACAAACTCTTGGGCTCTGAACTTGTTTAGGCTACTAAAACTTCCAACGTACACAGCCTCTCCTGCTCAATCTGGCCAGAGCCCTACACCGAAATTGCGAACGTCCAGCGATTGCTCCTACACTAAAGGTGCCAGCCCTGAAAGCTCTTGCTGGTCCTCATCTCCCACTGGTAGCCTCTCAAACGAACCACAAACACTTGGGCTCTGAACTTGTTTAGGCTACTAAAACTTCCAACGTACACAGCCTCTCCTGCTCAATCTGGCCAGAGCCCTACACCGAAATTGCGAACGTCCAGCGATTGCTCCTACACTAAAGGTGCCAGCCCTGAAAGCTCTTGCTGGTCCTCATCTCCCACTGGTAACCTCTCAAACGAACCACAAACACTGGGGCTCTGAACTTGTTTAGACACTCAAAGATGCAGACGTATCATCGCTTCCTTTTGCTAATTCATGTCAGAGCTCAACACCGAAATTGCGAACGTCCAGCGATTGCTCCTACACTAAAGGTGCCAGCCCTGAAAGCTCTTGCTGGTCCTCATCTCCCACTGGTAACCTCTCCAACGAACCACAAACTCTTGGGCTCTGAACTTGTTTAGGCTACTAAACCTTCCAACGTACACAGCCTCTCCTGCTCAACTGGCCAGAGCCCTACACCGAAATTGCGAACGTCCAGCGATTGCTCCTACACTAAAGGTGCCAGCCCTGAAAGCTCTTGCTGGTCCTCATCTCCCACTGGTAACCTCTCAAACGAACCACAGACACTTGGGCTCTGAACTTGTTTAGGCTACTAAAACTTCCAACGTACACAGCCTCTCCTGCTCAATCTGGCCGGAGCCCTACACCGAAATTGCGAACGTCCAGCGATTGCTCCTACACTAAAGGTGCCAGCCCTGAAAGCTCTTGCTGGTCCTCATCTCCCACTGGTAACCTCTCAAACAAACCACAAACACTTGGGCTCTGAACTTGTTTAGGCTACTAAAACTTCCAACGTACACAGCCTCTCCTGCTCAATCTGGCCAGAGCCCTACACCCGAAATTGCGAACGTCCAGCGATTGCTCCTACACTAAAGGTGCCAGCCCTGAAAGCTCTTGCTGGTCCTCATCTCCCACTGGTAACCTCTCAAACGAACCACAAACACTTGGGCTCTGAACTTGTTTAGGCTACTAAAACTTCCAACGTACACAGCCTCTCCTGCTCAATCTGGCCAGAGCTAAACACCGAAATTGCGAACGTCCAGCGATTGCTCCTACACTAAAGGTGCCAGCCCTGAAAGCTCTTGCTGGTCCTCATCTCCCACTGGTAACCTCTCAAACGAACCACAAACACTTGGGCTCTGAACTTGTTTAGGCTACTAAACCTTCCAACGTACACAGCCTCTCCTGCTCAATCTGGCCAGAGCCCTACACCGAAATTGCAAACGTCCAGCGATTGCTCCTACACTAAAGGTGCCAGCCCTGAAAGCTCTTGCTGGTCCTCATCTCCCACTGGTAACCTCTCAAACGAACCACAAACTCTTGGGCTCTGAACTTGTTTAGGCTACTAAAACTTCCAACGTACACAGCCTCTCCTGCTCAATCTGGCCAGAGCCCTACACCGAAATTGCGAACGTCCAGCGATTGCTCCTACACTAAAGGTGCCAGCCCTGAAAGCTCTTGCTGGTCCTCATCTCCCACTGGTAACCTCTCAAACGAACCACAAACTCTTGGCTCTGAACTTGTTTAGGCTACTAAAACTTCCAACGTACACAGCCTCTCCTGCTCAATCTGGCCAGAGCCCTACACTGAAATTGCGAACGTCCAGCGATTGCTCCTACACTAAAGGTGCCAGCCCTGAAAGCTCTTGCTGGTCCTCATCTCCCACTGGTAACCTCTCAAACGAACCACAAACACTGGGGCCGCGACATTGTTTAGACACTCAAAGATGCAGACGTATCATCGCTTCCTTTTGCTAATTCATGTCAGAGCTCAACACCGAAATTGCGAACGTCCAGCGATTGCTCCTACACTAAAGGCGCCAGCCCTGAAAGCTCTTGCTAGTCCTCATCTCCCACTGGTAACCTCTCAAACGAACCACAAACACTTGGGCTCTGAAATTCTTTTGGCTACTAAAACTTCCAACGTACACAGCCTCTCCTGCTTAATCTGGCCAGAGCCCTACACCGAAATTACGAAGTACAGCGATTGCTCCTACACTAAAGGTGCCAGCCCTGAAAGCTCTTGCTGGTCCTCATCTCCCACTGGTAACCTCTCAAACGAACCACAAACACTTGGGCTCTGAACTTGTTTAGGCTACTAAACTTCCAACGTACACAGCCTCTCCTGCTCAATCTGGCCAGAGCCCTACACCGAAATTGCGAACGTCCAGCGATTGCTCCTACACTAAAGGTGCCAGCCCTGAAAGCTCTTGCTGGTCCTCATCTCCCACTGGTAACCTCTCAAACGAACCACAAACACTTGGGCTCTGAACTTGTTTAGGCTACTAAAACTTCCAACGTACACAGCCTCTCCTGCTCAATCTGCTCTGAGCCCTACACCGAAATTGCAAACGTCCAGCGATTGCTCCTACACTAAAGGTGCCAGCCCTGAAAGCTCTTGCTGGTCCTCATCTCCCACTGGTAACCTCTCAAACGAACCACAAACTCTTGGGCTCTGAACTTGTTTAGGCTACTAAAACTTCCAACGTACACAGCCTCTCCTGCTCAATCTGGCCGGAGCCCTACACCGAAATTGCGAACGTCCAGCGATTGCTCCTACACTAAAGGTGCCAGCCCTGAAAGCTCTTGCTGGTCCTCATCTCCCACTGGTAACCTCTCAAACGAACCACAAACACTTGGGCTCTGAAATTCTTTTGGCTACTAAAACTTCCAACGTACACAGCCTCTCCTGCTCAATCTGGCCAGAGCCCTACACCGAAATTACGCAAGTCCAGCGATTGCTCCTACACTAAAGGTGCCAGCCCTGAAAGCTCTTGCTGGTCCTCATCTCCCACTGGTAACCTCTCAAACAAACCACAAACACTTGGGCTCTGAACTTGTTTAGGCTACTAAAACTTCCAACGTACACAGCCTCTCCTGCTCAATCTGGCCAGAGCCCTACACCGAAATTGCGAACGTCCAGCGATTGCTCCTACACTAAAGGTGCCAGCCCTGAAAGCTCTTGCTGGTCCTCATCTCCCACTGGTAACCTCTCAAACGAACCACAAACACTGGGGCTCTGAACTTGTTTAGACACTCAAAGATGCAGACGTATCATCGCTTCCTTTTGCTAATTCATGTCAGAGCTCAACACCGAAATTGCGAACGTCCAGCGATTGCTCCTACACTAAAGGTGCCAGCCCTGAAAGCTCTTGCTGGTCCTCATCTCCCACTGGTAACCTCTCCAACGAACCACAAACTCTTGGGCTCTGAACTTGTTTAGGCTACTAAACCTTCCAACGTACACAGCCTCTCCTGCTCAATCTGGCCAGAGCCCTACACCGAAATTGCGAACGTCCAGCGATTGCTCCTACACTAAAGGTGCCAGCCCTGAAAGCTCTTGCTGGTCCTCATCTCCCACTGGTAACCTCTCAAACGAACCACAGACACTTGGGCTCTGAACTTGTTTAGGCTACTAAAACTTCCAACGTACACAGCCTCTCCTGCTCAATCTGGCCAGAGCCCTACACCGAAATTGCGAACGTCCAGCGATTGCTCCTACACTAAAGGTGCCAGCCCTGAAAGCTCTTGCTGGTCCTCATCTCCCACTGGTAACCTCTCAAACGAACCACAAACTCTTGGGCTCTGAACTTGTTTAGGCTACTAAAACTTCCAACGTACACAGCCTCTCCTGCTCAATCTGGCCAGAGCCCTACACCGAAATTGCGAACGTCCAGCGATTGCTCCTACACTAAAGGTGCCAGCCCTGAAAGCTCTTGCTGGTCCTCATCTCCCACTGGTAACCTCTCAAACGAACCACAAACACTTGGGCTCTGAACTTGTTTAGGCTACTAAACCTTCCAACGTACACAGCCTCTCCTGCTCATCTGGCCAGAGCTAACACCGAATTGCGAACGTCCAGCGATTGCTCCTACACTAAAGGTGCCAGCCCTGAAAGCTCTTGCTGGTCCTCATCTCCCACTGGTAACCTCTCAAACGAACCACAAACTCTTGGGCTCTGAACTTGTTTAGGCTACTAAACCTTCCAACGTACACAGCCTCTCCTGCTCAATCTGGCCAGAGCCCTACACCGAAATTGCAAACGTCCAGCGATTGCTCCTACACTAAAGCTGCCAGCCCTGAAAGCTCTTGCTGGTCCTCATCTCCACTGGTAACCTCTCAAACGAACCACAAACTCTTGGGCTCTGAACTTGTTTAGGCTACTAAAACTTCCAACGTACACAGCCTCTCCTGCTCAATCTGGCCAGAGCCCTACACCGAAATTGCGAACGTCCAGCGATTGCTCCTACACTAAAGGTGCCAGCCCTGAAAGCTCTTGCTGGTCCTCATCTCCCACTGGTAACCTCTCAAACGAACCACAAACTCTTGGGCTCTGAACTTGTTTAGGCTACTAAAACTTCCAACGTACACAGCCTCTCCTGCTCAATCTGGCCAGAGCCCTACACCGAAATTGCGAACGTCCAGCGATTGCTCCTACACTAAAGGTGCCAGCCCTGAAAGCTCTTGCTGGTCCTCATCTCCCACTGGTAACCTCTCAAACGAACCACAAACTCTTGGGCTCTGAACTTGTTTAGGCTACTAAAACTTCCAACGTACACAGCCTCTCCTGCTCAATCTGGCCAGAGCCCTACACTGAAATTGCGAACGTCCAGCGATTGCTCCTACACTAAAGGTGCCAGCCCTGAAAGCTCTTGCTGGTCCTCATCTCCCACTGGTAACCTCTCAAACGAACCACAAACACTTGGGCTCTGAACTTGTTTAGGCTACTAAAACTTCCAACGTACACAGCCTCTCCTGCTCAATCTGGCCGGAGCCCTACACCGAAATTGCGAACGTCAGCGATTGCTCCTACACTAAAGGTGCCAGCCCTGAAAGCTCTTGCTGGTCCTCATCTCCCACTGGTAACCTCTCAAACGAACCACAAACACTGGGGCCGCGACATTGTTTAGACACTCAAAGATGCAGACGTATCATCGCTTCCTTTTGCTAATTCATGTCAGAGCTCAACACCGAAATTGCGAACGTCCAGCGATTGCTCCTACACTAAAGGCGCCAGCCCTGAAAGCTCTTGCTAGTCCTCATCTCCCACTGGTAACCTCTCAAACGAACCACAAACACTTGGGCTCTGAAATTCTTTTGGCTACTAAAACTTCCAACGTACACAGCCTCTCCTGCTTAATCTGCCAGAGCCCTACACCGAAATTACGAAAGTACAGCGATTGCTCCTACACTAAAGGTGCCAGCCCTGAAAGCTCTTGCTGGTCCTCATCTCCCACTGGTAACCTCTCAAACGAACCACAAACACTTGGGCTCTGAACTTGTTTAGGCTACTAAAACTTCCAACGTACACAGCCTCTCCTGCTCAATCA